>NC_061115.1:123312036-123317489 GCF_002878395.1 Capsicum annuum | reverse complement strand
ATCAAACTGCCTTTGAAATTCACGCAAGGACTCGATATGAATATTCTTGTACGAATCTGGATCATCCATATTTGTAAGGAGGGACTTATTTATAAATTATTGTATCTCGAAAAGAAAAGAAAATTACTTTAAAATAAATCTAACAGATGGGTAATCTGTTACAAAATATATTTTTCTGTTAGATAGCTTACAACATACTGGCAATCTTTTTGCAACAGATGTATATATCTGTTTGATTTCTGCAACAGGTTGATCACTGTCGTAACAGATGTCTCCAATTGATTGACAATATAAACAGATGTGTCATCTATTGCAATAAGCTAGTCATCTGTTTATTCAATTTAAGCCATAGATGGGCTAGGAATAATAAGTTGCGTGCAGATGGATCTACTATCATATGTATGGGAGTTAAGTATGTATTACTGATAAGGTTACCGGGACAACACACATAAAGTACAATGTTTTTGTGAATATAGTTTTTAACCGATTAGGCATTGATCATTTAAACAAGATCCTGCATTGTACCATTAAGTTTGATGGGTTCAAAATTGATAAGGCTGAGGACCTCATGAAGATGGTCCAGATACCCTATTACAAATTACTGACGGTTGGTGTTCGTGTTTATGCATGTCAAGTTTTGAGAAGGGATCAATATTTGTCGTCACTGCAAAGAACCAATAGCGATTGGACATAACTTTAAGTATGAATTGGACCCTTAGAGGGCCCTCGAAGCCTCGCACTGCATCAAACAAGAATGGAAAATCAATATAGTTATTGCCCTGACCAAAATTTATATGGTTGGGTTGCTTGCTTGGGTTGATGATTATATGTCAGAAGGTGTGGTAGGAGAATGCTTTCAAGGAAAAATGGGTTGTTGATGGAAGACTATATCATCTGAGAGCTAATTGAAGAAGAGACACAGGGTAGAAAGTAACTTCTAATGAATCTGGCTGATGGAATTATCTTAACAGATGCGAAATCTGAATCAAGTGCAAATATGAAAGTGTATCCGGTAATGTAATTTCGTCTGTTGTGTCTCTGAAAGAAAAATAATGCAGATGGACATTTTGCTAGGGAGATGCATGGTCGGGATTATCACCTAGGTAGAAAAAGGAGAAGACCAACAAAGAAGTCTCACGGGAATTAAGGGTAGAAATGATATTCAGCAAGTCTAGAAAACTTACGCCAACAACAACTGTAGTGAAAATAAGGAAACTAAGCGAAGGCGGCAATTTTTGAATTTTAAATTTTATCCCATCTTCTTGTTTGTATGTCGGATCAGGTCCACTGTCGTTGACATGATCGGAACCACAAACGAGATTAAAAGGCAAATAGAGTATCATTGCTTCCTTAGCAATATGGTTATAATTGATTGTTTTTTCTTGCCTTGGCATGCTTTCAACATTCCTTGGAGAAGCAGATGCTTGCTGTAGTAGATGAATCCCAATAATTTTCAAGCTTGCCTTCAGCTTGTTGATTTTGTATTCAAGCTGGTCGTTTTCGGCTTTGAAGTTGGTAAGGAGTTCCTCGTCTCTTGTGAGCTCAATCAGGAACACTACCTTCAAAGTTGTGGCATTCTAGAAGCCCTTCAGAACACTTTCTCTTTAGAAGCTTTAAAGGATACATGGAGGGTCATTGTGTTTGTTTTAGGTCAAAATGTGTTGATGCACGTTGAAGATGTGGTCCCAACAGTTGAACAACACACTTTTATCGAGCGTTTATCCATGCATTTTGCTCAACCAATTTGATAAATTAGTACGCATGGAGTTACGTAGCATGTGATTTAAACCAGATTTACCAATCCTATCAAATGTTACGTAACTCCAAGCTCATTACTCTATCAAAACAATATGCCCGAGTTAGTGCACATAGAAAAAAAGCCCAATCTGTCAGCCTTTCTGTTGATCACTCTTCTCCAATATAGATAACAAGATATCTTCTATGCAAAAGTCTACACCATCGCCAGACATGATTGCCTGAGAACATGTCTGGCGACGGTGTAGACTTTTCAATAGCAGATTTCTTATTATCTATATCGGAGAAGAGCAATCAGCAGAAAGGATGAGAGATTAAGCTCATTCGATTTGTGCCCTAACTCGGTCATATTTTTTTAATAGAGTAATGAGCTTAGAGTTACGTAACGTTTGATAGGCTTGGTAGAGCCGGTTTAGATCACACGCTACGTAACTCCATGCTTACTAATTTATCAAATTGGTTAAGCAAGATGCATGGAGCAACACTATATAAAAGTGTGTTGTTCAACTTTTGGGACCACATCTTCAACGTGCATCAACACATTTTGACCTAAAACAAATACAGGGACCCTCCATGTATCCTTTAAGGCTTCTGAAGAAAGTGTTCTGAAGGGCTTCTAGAATGCCACAACTTTGAAGGTAGTGTTCTTGATCGAGCTCACAAGAGATGAGGAACTCTTTACCAACTTCAAAGAGGGCAACGACCAGCTTGAATATAGAATCAACAAGCTAGAGGCAAGCTTGAAAATTATCGGGATTCACATACTACAGCAAGTATCTAATCTTCTCCAAGGAATGTTGAAAGCATGTCAAGGCAAGAAAACACAATCAATTATAACCATATTGCTAAGGAAGCAATGATACTCTATTTGCCTTTCAATCTCGTTTGTGGTTCCGATCAGGTCAACGGCAGTGGACCTGATCAGAAACATAAACAAGAAGGCATGGGATGAAATTTAAAATTCAAAAATTTGCTCCCTTTGCTTAGATTCCTTATTTTAACTGCAGTTGTTGGTAGCATAAGTTTTCTAGACTTGTACATCATTTCTACCCTCGATGCCCGTGAGGCTTCTTTGTTGGTCTTCTCCTATTTTCTATCTAAGTGATAATCCCGACCTCATAGCTCCCTAGCAAAGTGTCCATCTGCATTGTTTTTCTTTCAGAGACACAACAGATGAAATTATATTACCGGATACACTTTTATATTTGCACTTAATTCAGATCTCGCATCCGTTAAGATAATTCCACCAGCCAGATTTGTTAGAAGTTACTTTCTACTCTATGTCTCCTCTTTAATTAGCTCTCAGATGATATAGTCTTCCATCAACCACCCATTTTCCTTCAAAATTATTCTCCTATCGCATATTCTGGCATAAAATCATCACCCCGAGTGAGCAACCCATCCATATAAATTTTGGCAAGGCAATAAATATATTGGTTTTTCGTTCTTATTAGATGCAGTGCTAAGCTTCGAAGGTCTTATAAGGGTCCAATGCACCCTAAAAGTTAGTCCAATCGCTATTGAATCTCTTTACAATGACACAAAAATTAGATCCCTTCAAAATGCTTGACAAATAAACCTGAGCAACAACTGACATTAAATCTTAACAGGCTATCAGAACCATATTCATGGTCCCTCAGCCTTATCAGTTCGAACCTACCAAACTTAACTATAAAATTACAGACATCTTGTTTGAACGATCTATGACTAATCAGTAAAAACATCATTCACAAAATCAGTGCACTCTATGTGTGTTTCCACAATAACATTATCAGTAATACATACATCCCACATATGAAGTGGTTCCATCTACAAGCAGCTTATTCCTCCGATTTCATCTTTACTGCAGCCTCTTGAGATAGTCCGTCAAAAGTTGATCAACTGTCAGTTCTTTAAATCTACAAAGAAGAGAAAAAATTAATGTCACAAAAAAACATTGTCCATCTGTTGCATCAGATATGGAGTCTTTTGCAATAGATGTGGAGTCTGTTGCAACAGATGTGGAGTTTGTTGCAACAGATGTGGAGTCTGATGGAATACATCAAACCAGCCTTTCTGGTGATTTTATTTATTCCAACAGTTTCTCCATCTGTTGCAACATCAATAACAGCATAAACATCAATAAAAAAGAAACAACATTTGTTTCAACAATATTATTAACAACAAAGAAGCAACATCCTTTGTGCCAGAACCATCAACAACACCACAAGTTCCAACAATGCCAACCCCACCAACAACATCAATAACTGCATCAAAAATAATAAAATAAACAAAATACATACAAAAACAATGATACTGTCAACAAGGCTTTTAAACTTCTCCCAATAGATGACTTTTTTCTCATATTGTAATAAAAATTCTCGAATTGTTTATTCAACACTTACAAGTTCCTTAAAAAAATTTTAATAAATATGATATGGGTAAATAGTAATTAAATAAAAAATCAGATGTAAATAACATGCAACGAAGAAGACGAGAATGAAAGAGCAATAATGAACCATACCTTAATATCAAAAAGGGGATCAAAATAGAAATTTAAGTCGAGAAAAGATATGAATGGGTTTAGATACGAAAAGATCTTTATGAGAAGAGAAGAGAAGCGAAAAGAGAGAAAGAAGGTTGTGATCCTAAAAAGGAGAGAGAAAAAGATGAGAGTTGAATAAAATAAACTGCAGCTGAAAGAAGAGATGAGATAGTTTCTATAGATGTATTGTGTACGTAGATGTGGTGGTTTTCAATATTCACTAATTAATATTCATTAATTTTATTAATAATTTAAGGGGCACGAGAAAGACTAAGACTACTGACATTGCAAAGACAAGACAAGACTGCTCAATGAACTCCCTTTTGAGATATCCAAGAAACATTTTTACCGTCTTTAGTAGTAAGTACTACTACTTGATATTATCTACTTGGACCAGAAGCTTATTGCTTTAAAAATAAAAGAGATAGAAAGATTTTCAAACAGATATGTCATCTGTTACAACATATATAAATATCTGTTTAGAAATCCGAACAGCTCAGTCATCTATTACAACAGATATAAATATCTATTTAAAAATCCCAAAAGCTCAGTCATCTGTGACAACAGATGAAAATATTCATTTGATAATTAATAAAATCAGATATGTCATCTGTTATAACAGATATAAATATTTTTTTGAAAATTTTCAACAGCTCAGTCATCTGTCACAACAGATGCAAATATCTATTTGATAATTAAATCATATATGTCATATGTTGCAACATATATGTACCTGTTTGAAAATTTTTAACAGCTTAGTCATTTGTTGCAACAGATTTCATAGCAATTGATTTAGGTGGAACTAGGGATAAATGAATGAGCTCGTACGGTCAACTACAAATCCAATCAAGTCTTTGCAATTGCATGGCATTGGTATTGCATTCATACCAATCTGAGTCGTCGATCGATCACTCTGAGTTGAAATGAGTTCTCATCAACTCAATGTTAGGATAGTGATAGTACCTAAGTTGATTTAGGTGGAACTAGGGATGAATGAGTGAACTCGCAGGATCAACTACAAATCCAATTGAGTCTTTGCAATTGCATGGCGTTGGTATTGCGTCCATCTCGACCCGAGTCGTCGATCGATCACTCTGAGTTGAAATGAGTTCTCATCAACTCAATATTAGGATAGTGATAGTACCTAAGTTGATTTAGGTGGAACTAGGGATGA
>NC_061115.1:123283633-123311936 GCF_002878395.1 Capsicum annuum | reverse complement strand
TAACATTGAGTTGATGAGAACTCATTTCAACTCAATGTTAGGATAGTGATAGTACCTAAGTTGATTTAGGTGGAACTAGGGATGAATGAGTGAACTCGCAGGATCAACTACAAATCCAATTGAGTCTTTGCAATTGCATGGCGTTGGTATTGCGTTCATCTCGACCCGAGTCGTCGATCGATCACTCTGAGTTGAAATGAATTCTCATCAACTCAATGTTAGGATAGTGATAGTACCTAATTCGATTTAGGTGGAACTAGGGATGAATGAATGAGCTCCCAGGGTCAACTAGAAATCCAATCGAGTCTTTGCAATTGCATGGCGCTGGTATTGCGTTCATCCCGACCCGAGTCGTCGATCGATCACTCTGAGTAGAAATGAGTTGTCATCAACTCAATGTTTTAAAAAATATAAAAATTTTAAAATTTTTAAAATTAATTAAGATCAATTCGGACTTAATTAGCAATTTCAAAACTTGTCATTCTTTTCCAAAATTACAAATCAACCCATACAAATCACCCATTTGCGCGAAAAATTTTCATTTTAAATCTTAAGTTCTCGCTCTTCTCTCTCTCTCTCTCTCGGGGTAATAGAGTTCGAGAAGAGTTCTACATTTGTTCTTTATTCTAAAAAATAGGGCTTTTTAGTTAATGATAAAAAAGAAAACTTTTAGTTGTATTATTTTTGAGAATGGGTAAATAATTTTGAGTTTTAATGCTAAAAAAGTAGGAACCACCCGAGAAAACCCTAGTTTTTCTCTCACTGTTTTATTGATTATCGTGTTATTGTTGGATGGTATTTGTGGTGTTGTTGGTGGCTGTTGTTGGTGGTGTTGGTATTTGTGTTTTTTGTTGGTGGTGTTGGTGGTCTTGGTGTTGGTATTGGTAGCATTGGTGGTGGCATTGGTGGTGATCTTGGTGGCATTGATCGTGGCATTGGTTGTGGTGGTAGTGGTCCATCTATTACAATAGGTGGAAGATCTGTTTGGAGATATTAAATAGGTCTTTAAACAGATTCCCCATCTGCTCCAACTGATGGGTTATCCGTTGGAGTATTCTCTTGTAATGTGGCAGAGAATAATTTATTAAAATTTCTCCACCTATTGCAACAGGTGGAATATCTGTGGGGAGATATTAAATAGGTCTTCAAACAGATTCCGGTTTCCCATCTGTTCCAACTGATGAGTTGTCCATTGGAGTATTTTTTTTTGTTATGTGGCAAGAATAATTTATTGAAATTTGTCTCACCATTTTAAAAAAAATTATGCAGACATCAAATGCAATGTATTTTTTATTTATCTTTTGTTTGTATTTAAAAGATATCTCCCAAAAGAAAAAAAATAGAAAGTGGAGAAAGTGGATCAACTTCCGATCACCAAACAAAAAAGGCTAGAGTACAGATAGATTCGGAGGAACTTCCAAAACAATCTCAGTCAGGGCAAAATAAAGTCAAAGAAAGTGATAACTCCTCTTCACAAATGGGGCGTGAAATAATATCGAAATTCCAGCATGATTCAGTCAAAACTATTAGTATTGACAAGTTTTGAGTTGCGATACCGATGAATAACCCTAATGCAGTATTTGATGATCTTGTACTTAAATGTCAGTTGGGGAAACCTTTTGACAAACTTAGGAGTATTATGAAGAAGGAAAACATAGATGGACTTTTTAAGAAGAGCTGCTTTGCACACTTTCTTGAGCTGTCTGGGCCCCGCCCTCTCCGTTTCCTAATGATCATGGTATATGGCCTTCTCAAGCGCAGGATCATGTATGCGGGGGATGATGGAGGTCTGAAGGAGGGCGAAAATAAGATGGATGAAATCTGGATCAACTACTATGGCATGCCGGTTTGTTTTGGATTGAAAGAGTTTGCCATTGTGACGGGCTTGAGATGCGATCGTCCAGAAGAACCTGCCATCAAGAAAACACCCCACAAAGGGTCCAACAAACGCAAGGTAAAAAAAAAGATGGGTTGTTGGGCATTTTTAGACTGGGTACAAAGTGAAGGATTTGATAGCGGATCTTAAGAATAAAGACATACCAAAGCACTACAGGGAGAAATTATGCTTAGTTTGGTTTGTCCATTCCATTTTATTGGCAAGAGATGTCAAGAAAGTCATAGAAAGTGATTTTTTGGTGTTTGCTGATGATTATAAAAGATTCAACGATTATCCCTGGGGCTACGACAGCTACTACTTGACTGTCAAATATTTACTGAAAGAGCTAAAGCCAAAGACGACCACATTATACGGCTTTCCTTGGGATTTCATGGTAAAATTGATCACTATTTTTACTCATTCATTAATTTATATTGAATATACTTGTGACATTTTTTTTGCTTGCTTCCTGTTTACAATTTTTAGGCTTGGGCATGTGCAGCCATTCCTCCCCTCTGAAAGCATTTCACGGATTACCCAAGGTTTCTCATCCAAGGATCCTTAGGTGGTTGGCTGCAGTAGAGAGCAGCAAAAAAAAAAAATATTAAGTACGTCTTCTTTCAACTAAAATAATTTATCTCAAAGAAAGATATTGAAACAGATGTTCCATCTGTTGCAAGAGATTACCCGTCAACTGCAACTGGTGCAATGGGTAATCTGTTGCAATAGATGATCCATATTGTGCAACAGATTAACCATATGTTACGCTGTTCTCTGAACCCTACTCACAGATTACCCATTTACTATAAATTATGCAACAGATGGGTATTCTGATACAACATATTATCAATCTATTTCAACATACAGATCAGCTGTTGCGGTAGCTAGATCGTCTGTTGCATAAGCTAGCTGTTTTAACATAACCCGAGCCCCATGTAACCCAACTGACTGCAAATTATTATTATATGATTTAAATTCCTCTTGTTATTTTTTATAGGTTGTGCATCCTTGGATTGTGCCTACCATTGATAAGATGGGGATGACTTTTTTTCTTACTCTGGGTCTTATTGATACAAAAGAAGACCCAATGGTGGAGTTAATAAAGAAGGAATTAGATGGAGCAACATCCATAAGAAGAGCAGTTAGGCAAGGTCTGTCTAATATTAAAGCTCTTTATGACCTAACTCAAACTGCAACAGATCCAGGTGCTTCTTCTGGGGGTGTTGCTGATGGAGTTGTTTTTTATGGTGGCAGCCATCCTGCTTCTGCTTCTGCTGCCAGTCGTGATTATGAGCATGTTGGTTCTGAGGAAAAAATAAATATGTTTGAAAATACCCCTTGCACAGGTCCTCCCTCTCACCCCTACACCAGTCCCTCCTATCCTTACAGTGGTCCCTCTCACCCCTCATCACCCTCATGTTCTCATTGCAAATGCAAAGTGTGCAAGGATAGAGAGGATAAACTTCTTGACAAGCTAGAGGCTATTGCTAAAGCTGTCGAAGAGTTGAAATACAGGAGGGGTGTTATACCATCTAACGAGGTAAGGGTGCCATGCACTCCTATAGTGGAGGTTAGGAGGAAGAGAATAAAAAGTAGACAAACTCTCTCCATTCTAAAATCAGCAAAAAATGCAATCCCCCCGCTCCAATAGTTGTTGAAGTTTAGGGGCCGCCGAAGAAGGTGGGCATATTTGCGGTGCTTGGCAAAGAGAAGAAGAAAGAACTGGAAGAATTCATTAAGATGAAGGTTCAAAAAGAATACATTATGCATTCATTTTCCGCCAAAGACTTCTCGAATATGAAAAAAATATGTGTGTGGTACGAGGACAAGGTAAGTTTACTTTTGCTAACCTACCCTTCCAATCTACTCCATGAAGAAAAATCTACGCAGCAAATGTATAATCTGTTGCAATAGCTTGGTATTCTGTTACAACATAATACACATTTGTTGCATAAGTTGCGTTGGCTGGGTAATCTGTGAACTGATTCAGAGAACCCTCTGCATCAAATTCTTTCCACTGTGTATTTATTCTTTACAATTACTAACCTAATTAAAAATTATCTTCTTATACCATAGTATGTTGATGAAATTCTCTACCTCATGAGGGGCAGGCAATTAGCGTACCCAGATGCTTATGATGCTGCTGATAGAATAATGGACCTCAACTTCTACAATAATTTCAAAGATAGGTACGCTGATCTTCGTAATCTAGCTGATTCCGATGGCCTGGGATTTGATCAATTAGTTTCTATGTTCTAATGGGATAAAGAAGCAATTAAATATATTAGAGGAAAAAGGCCATATCCTCACGGCAAGAGCTGGACCAAGGCAAAGAGAATCCTTGCAGTCATGAACATGGATGTCACCCATTTTCTCACTATTGAGATACTACTATACGAGAGAAAGATTAAGGTTTATGACTGCAACTTACCTGTGTTCAGTGAGAAGACGTTTTTAACCCACATGCAGCCACTCTTGAAGTTGTTGCCCAAGTTGTTGACGCAGAGTAAGATGATGGATCATTTGCAGGATGAAGTCTTGGCGAAGGAATCATGGGTTTTTGAAGATCAAAATAAGAACATCCATCTCCCAAAAAATACAATCGGTGCAGCGTGCGAGCCGTACTCGCTTGCATACATGGAGTGTTTTCTGAACGGTACACAACTAATCGGTATGTGCGACACTATTGTGGGAAAGATGCAATGGGTCTGGGCATATGGGGTACTAATTAAATGGTTGGAGCCCATATATAAAAAAGAACATGTACAAAGACAGAGACGAACACGATAACAAATTTCATTTTAAGCCAATTTACTATACATATAGGGGCAATAATTTTTATGTCTGGCAAAGTTGAATTTTTATAATGCAACAAATTTTATATCTGTCGTAACAGATATAGTACCTATTGTAACAGATTGATTATTTGTTGGAATAGGTTGGTCATCTATTACGTTATGCAGATGTTCCCCGTCTGTCTGTCGCAATAGATTTACGATCTGTTATAATATATAACTTATCTATTGCAACTGATCAGTAATCTATTGGAGCAAATAAAAAAAGTAGGAAGACCTGTTATATAATTTCCAGTAGATGACCTTCGTGTTGCATCTCATGTTGCAACATATGTCTAAATTTGTCTGATAAGATATGTTGCCTATTGCAGCAGATATATTATCTGTTGTGATATTTGAATCTAGTACTCCATTTCAATTAACATGTTCAAAACTCAAAATTAATTATATTCATAGATAGAATAAAATAAATTGAAGCCTTCAGAAATTACATGAAATAAAATAACTCAACAAATAAATGAAATATAAAAACAATCATTATGAGTACAAACGATCTACTCTACAAATAAATCAAAAATTTAAACCAAGGAGGATAGGTTATTACATTGACGGAATTGAGCTATAAAGATCTAATCAATAAGGACAAGTTGTTCTTCATCCAGTACTATGGAATTTGGCTTTGGTCGTTGTGGATCTTTAACGTCGGTTGCGTACGGCTTTTGAGCTTTTACTTCTCAATATTTCCATAAAAGAGCAGAATATCTTTTGTGGAGTAATCCAGCATCAAGTCCATCATTTGGTACTTGTAATCCATCGCTCAAATACTCGGCAACAAAAGGACCGCAATCCCTGCGTTATAAAAAAAACAAATAATCCATATCTTATAGTTCATGCAAGCGTTGTGAAATTTGTGAAATGAAACTAAATTATGACACTTAAACTTACAGGATATCAATGGTTTGTTGAGCAATTCCATCAACATATTTTACATCAAATGGATTATCCATTTTATCCTTGTATGCTTTAATCGTCGACCAATCAATATGAATCTTTTGATCTAAAAAATCACTCATATCGAGGTAAGTAGGCAATATTTTGGTCAGCTTTTGTATCTCAGACGACGGCCCAAAATGTCTCCTTCATGACATCAAGTCATAAACTCGGATGCGCCTTTCTTTTAGAATGACGACAGCCTATACCCAATTGAATTCATCACTATAATAGATTGGGATGTACACTTCGTCGACCAAATGCCAAGGTAAGCCAGCTGGAATGCTAAAACCTTTGATGATGTTGATTAAGCATTCCTCATTTTGGGAAACTTCCAGCTACTGTTGACAATACCTATCGTAGGCATTATTGATGTAAACTTTGTACAAACAATTGTCTGTTGTGTATCTGCATTGTTTTTGTGTTTGCAACTTGGCCTTCTTTCGGAGGTAGTAAAAAATAGCATCGATGTGCTGCACATATTATCAAATATTTTATATTACGTGATGAAAAAATCAATACATAGATGCAATTAAATAAAATATTAATTAATAGGAATATGTATGGCCTTTAAACCTCATCATTCCAGCAATTTTGGGGTTGTGACATTAAATAGAACCAATTCTTTGTTCCGAGATGTGCAACAACAAAGTCGAACATATCAAAACTAAGACTCGATTTGTTCACTTTGTAGCACTCGTCATTTTATTTTCTACGTGATGATTTATATGTGTTAATGTCAGGTTCTTACAACAAGAATTGTATAAACTAATATCCATAAAATTGATTTATGTACCTGCCGGTATGATGCTTTAACAGCCCATTGGCAATCCATTCTGAATAGTCTTTGATCAACTGTATTAGTTTTTTTGGAGCCTCTTCCGAGATGTTGAACCTTTCAAACGGGTAATTCTTCTGTTCTCCCAAACTGACAGGCTCCACTTTTTCTTCATCTTTGGAAGTAGTTGATGGATTATCAACTGTCATATTATGCTCTTCGGCAGTAGCTGTGACATCCACCTGGAAAGCCAGCATTGTCAATACTAAGTAGAGATATACAACAGATTTTCCATCTATTGCAGCAGATGATTCTTATGTTGCATCAGATGGATTATCTGTTCGGATAAATTCGAATAGGTAAATCAGAGCAGTACGATAATTTCAAATAGATGACCCATTTATTGCAACATAAAACTCATCTGTTGAAACAGATAACGAATCTAATGCAACAGGTTAGACAATAGTTGCAACAGATGTATACATCTGTTTGATAATTTTCAGTAGATATATCATCTATTGAAATAGATATGTGCTTATTTGTTTTTTGGAACAGATGATGTACATTCACTTTCTTCAGCTCATGTTGCTTTTCTGTGGCCCTTGCACACTGAACATCGGTGCAAGACAAAGACTAAGGCATTGCAATCTTGTTTTTTTTATGATTGATGATGCCTCGGAAGTGTCTTTCCTTCTTCTCTTAGTCGCCTTGATCTCTAGTGAAGTGTCTGGATATGAAATCCTCTTTGATGGAATGAAACCCCTTTTAGATGTCATTTCCTTTACAGAAGTAGTTAGTACATTAATAGCATTAATCACTCTATCGTGTTTCACCTGCAGTCTTGACATTTGCATGAAGAACATTCTCTAGATGCGGCAAAATCTGGAGAAAAATCTGTACAACCATTATGATCATAATCATAATGGTTTGTTGTTTTAAAAAATGTAAGAGAAGCATCACTAGCCCCACCCTCCAAAATTATTTTTCTTGTGATGGCTGTTGTTCCAAACAATTCTATTTTTATTCCATCAACAATCTTAGAGTCCGATAAAGTTTGCATAGATCGTAAAGTAAGAAAAAATGGCATCTTCAACTCTCGGTTGGTCGGAACAAGCCACGGATGGACAATCTAAAATAAATTGGTACATATATTAAGAATGATGATGAAATTATTTAATTATTAATTAAAACAAAAACTTGATTAGAATTGGACTTACTGCTTTCTTGGGGGGATTGAAAAGATCAAGAAATTTTGCATTTTTATCAGTTTTGGCCGACAACTATCTCAGAATTCTTGGACAGAAAACTTCTTCCTGGTAGTTCACTTGTTGTCTCAAATAAGGAATGACTTCAAATGCCCAAGCCTATAACATAACGCCAATAAATCAAAAGCATTATTGAATAAAAAAATGATGAATCATATCATGATAAAAGAAATATTTATCATGAAGGCCCATGAAAAACCATATAAGTTGATTATTTTTGGTGTTAACGGAGTCAACAAATATTCGACAGTCATTTTGAAGCTTTCATAACCCCAAGGATAGCTATTAAATACCTCAAGATCCTCTGAGAGATTTATTAAACTGAGGTTTATGTTGTTGTTAACGTCTCTCGCCCAAAGAATATTATGTACAAACCAGACCAAGCACAATAATTGCTTGTGCTTCTTTGAAAGTCCTTTACCTTTCAACGCTTCAATCAGATTTTTGTTTTTGAAGTGTGGACCAATAATGGACACCATGTCATCACGATCACTCGACTTGCCTTTTCCTTTTTGGGTGTGCGGGGTGCTTTTTTTGTCAGAGTAGGTATAACTTGAGAAGGAGAATGAGGATAACATTTTAGTCGGGTAACTATGGCAAACTCCTCCCAACCAAAACAAACAGGCATGCCACAGTAATTTATCCACATCTCATCAATCTTATCTTTGATTTCATACATAAACCTGCGCTTGAAAAGATCATATACTATTTTCATCTAGAAACGAACATTGTTGTCCTCCGGCAAATCAAGATATTTTCCAAAGCAGCTTTCCCTGAAATAAGAATTCAGTTTTTGTTCTCGAAGTATTTTTCTAAAAGCTTCGAAAGATTTTCCCATAACTGACTTAACCATGAGATCACCCGTTAAATCTGTGGCACCATCACACTGCATTCTCACAGAGTAACGATCAATGCTGAAGGTTTTGACCAACTCTTTGACAGAAGGGCTATTAGTATTTAAATCATCTCTTTTGAAAGATTCCTCCTACCCGTGTTCATTATCTTCTGCTCCTGATTGAGATAACGCTTGTAAAGCAAGCTCATAGAGTGGTGGATGTAGCTGAGCTGCTGCACTTATTCCTTTACTTGGACTTGATTCGATTTCTTTTATTTTGGGAGTCATGTTATCTTAAATTAACAGGAACATAACATAGATTATAATTGATTAATGCATAACAGTAATATAACAGTTCTAACAGAAATAATCTGTTGCACCAGGTATGTTATCTGTTCCAACATATAACCGACCTATTGCAACGGATGAGTAATACGTGGGAACCATAAAAATAGCACTATCTGTTGCACCTGGTATTTTATCTGATGCAATACATAATTGACCCGTTGCAATGGATGAGTAATCCATTGAAAATAAGAAAAATAGATCACTAATCTGTTGCACCAGGTATTTTATTTGTTACAACATATAACCGACCTATTGTAACGGATGAGTAAACTATTGGATAAAATAAAAATGGATCACTAATCTGTTGCACCAGGTATATTATCTGTTGCAACAGATAACTGAACTGTATGAGTAAATCATTGGAAAGAATAAAAACAGTCCTAATCTATTGTAAAATAAAGAGTAAACCATTGGAAAGAATAAAAATAGATCACTAATCAGTTATCTGTTGGATCAATATTGTTTAGATTTCTTTCAAACAGAAAAGTCATCTGTCGCAACAGATGAATGAACTGTTAGATTGTTCACATGTTGTATTAGATTTTCATAGTTGCATCAGATTTTTAATCTGTTGCATTAGATTTTAAAATGAAAAGTAAACTGTTGGAAAGAATTAAAATAGATCACTAATCAGTTATCTGTTGGATCAATATTGTTTAGATTTCTTCCAAACAGAAGAGTCGCCTGTCACAATAGATGAATGATCTGTTAGATTGTTCACCTGTTGCATCAAATTTCATAGTTGCATCAGATTTTTATCTGTTGCATCATATGTTTTATCTATTACATCAGATATTTCAACTGTTACAATACCATTTCTACCAAGACAAATAATAAATCAGCTCAACAACACCAACATATCACACACACACATACACACTAAGAACATCAACTGTGACCAAAAATCACCAACAAATTTAAATTAACAGTACGACAACGATAAGAAGAAATGTCAGAAATTAGGATTTTATTCAGTTCACATTTCAATATCAGAAGAGTAGTTGGCTCAAGTTTTCCAGTTTCTTCATAATTTTTTACCTGTGAAAAAGGAAAAAGGAGGATGAAGAACTCAAAGTTGTTGTCGCCAGAGAAGTATTCACGTCGATTGACGGTTGAAAGTCAAAAAGGAACTCGCCCGACTATTTATCGCCGGAGGTTGAAGGGAGAAATTTTGCAGAACTATTGGTTGGGAGAAACTAAAGAGAAAGAGTGGTTGATTAGGATTGAAGAGGGGTGTGGGTTGGGTTGATTTGTATTTTTAAAAAGATTAGAAAGTTTTAAAAATATTAATCAAGTCCACAATTAACTTAATCAAGTTTTCTAATGATGTTTGACCCTATTTGTTGGTCAATGTCACCAATCCTTCATTCAAGACTTAAAAGACACTTTTCCTTCAATTTTCTCATGTATATTTTCATAATTATATAGATAAATTTTAATAAATTTATTGATTGAATGTCGGAATATAAAATTATTTATAATTTTTAAGCTACATTTTAATTCATAAAAAAGTTGTTTATTGATGTGTAAGATTAGAGTCCTCAATTTTTTACATTTTATAAATTTTTTCAGCTAATTAACTATTTAAAAGATTTTTATTTTCTATTTGTCGGGACATATTGATCATACAATTTGAAAGAATAAAAAAATATTGGGTTAAGATCAAAATGATTTTGTGAAGTTAGTTGTCCCTCTTTATCTATCTATTCATTTTCTTCCTCAAAAGAGAAATCTTAATTCTTCTCTTCGTTAACTTAAATCAGCACTCATCCAAAAATGAATGCTTTTATTATTGGGACTGAAATTTTTTTTTCTTGATTTTACATGGCAAGAAGAATTAATCATCTCCCATGATTCTATTTTAATTACTATTCTTGCTTTATGACAATTACATCTTATAAATACTGCTCATTTGGTTGTTGTCATAATAGAGATTATATTAAGCAAAGGTCAAGATGAAAATTATTTGTTCTGACATTTATAAAGTTTTTTTTTCATTTAAAATGTTTATAAGAACAGCTCACTACATGCAACTTATAAGAGAAGGTATTTTTTATTTATTAATTTATATAAAAAAGTAATTTTTTTATTACGTAAAATATATGTAAGTTGAGAAAATTAAAATTCTCTTCGTGAACTTTATAAATGTCTAATTATTTTCTTTGCTAGGGAAGGGTGAGAAGAGATATATAGTTTCACGCGAAAATATTTTATGTAGTAAAGTTCTTTTTTCTTTTTATGTTAAATTTATGTATATTATTTTTACAAGAATTTTTGTTAACCACTTTATCACAAATTTGAATTGTTGGTAATTACTTCAGTGGGGCTCTTAAATGAGATTCAGCGAAATATCATAAAGTGTAATTGATATTTTAAATCATAACTTTTTTGAAACTTTTTCTCACCTTTCTTTCAATTATTTAATTTTACAAAATCATCTCCTTAATTGATATTTATAATATTAACTCCCAACCCTTTCATATTCATAACTCTCAATTATTTAATATACAAGTTTATGAAACATTAAAATCACATCAATAAAAATCTATTTTGAGCTATATATAATGATCATTCTATTTTCATTTTTTCACATTCTTCGTCTTTTATGTCTCTTTGATTGACTACTTTTTATTTCTTTTATCTGATATCCGATTTCGCAGAAATCTTATCAAATTGCTCTTTCAAAAAATGTTGCTTATCTTCTTGAAAAGATATGACGAATTTTCATAAAAGGAATGAAAACCCATTTGCATGCATTTGAGAGAGACACAAAGGTTGAGGTCATTCTAATGATCCAATAGGATGTTGATCTTCAAAGTTTTGCTAGCTATTGTTTGTTTGTTGTCTTGATTTAGAAGGTGTTCTATCAATATGTACGCACGCAAATATTTTCTCCCTAATATGTATGTTTTCTACGTAATAAGTAGTGCTTTGTGATTTGGTCAATACTTATTTTTAGTTTCTCTTTTTGTGTTATCGTGTCATTTGTCATAATGTAGTCATTAAATATTTGTTTTCATGGTTTTGTTGATCTACCAAATTGGATAAAAGTGTTGTAAGAGAATGAAACAATGAAAATTTAAGAAAAAATTTTTGCCCAAAAATTTAATAGGTAAAAGGCGTAGCACAAGAAACACGCTATGATATATTGTCTCTAACATATATCAGGTGAGAAATTATTTAAATAAAATTCATGTGAACTGTTAAAATTTTAACATTGGTATTTTCTCTTTATCTTTTTCTACTTTCTGTTAAAAAATATATATGTAGAAGAGTAATAAATTTGGAGATATGGTCCTGTCATTTGATTGTAAATTAAACCATAGTAAATCCTTTTCTTCCTGAATTTTCTAAAAAGCTTTTGTAGGTCACACAATAATGAGTTTGAAGTATATTTAATTGAATTGTTCTTTACTTGATACATGATATGTAAAAGAAAAATAGGTAATCTTCAATGTTCCTCGAAACAGAGATAAAAATCGATAAAGAAATAACTCTCGTTTATATTATCAGTATATTTCTCAGAATAATTAGTGTTCTTAGAATTATATGATGTTTTATGATTTTACAACTATGTTATTTAAAAATTATTAAAGTGTATGACATACAGAATTTTGGAGTTAATATATCTTAAATTTACGATCTTTTTTATGCTCGCGCAAAGTGCGAATAAGTTAACTAGTATATATATATATATATAAGATATTATTAGTCTATCCTATATGTCATGCCTAAGAATCAAGAAAAGCTAATTATCTTTTTTGTGGTTTTTTTGAACTTTTTCTTCATTTTTTTCATTTATCAATCAATTTGTTTAATAATCAGAATAAATGGATCAATTACTACTCCTACATTTATTTATATCCTTTAATATAAAAGTTTAATATTTTTTATTTCCATTCATGGCCTTTGATGATCATAACTCCTTTTATGATATCATTTCATATTCCATATTGTTGTCCTATAAATAGAAGCATTATAAATCTTCTTCCCCCATCAACAAAATTAACAATATTTCATTCACTCTATATTTTTTGAACTTACATATATTCTTTTAAAAAAATTCATTTGTGTACCTTCTAAAATATCCTCCTTATTCTTTTCTTTTGGGTATGTTGTTTTTTCTTCTTCTTCATGTATTATTATTTTGGGATTCTAATTGATTTGATTTACACTAAATTTGGTGTTATTATTATCCTATATTATTTGTAACTTCTAAGCAAGAACATGTATGATTTAAATCTATTTTCTTACAATTCTTATTCATAATGTATTAATTTTTGTGATGTATTATTTTTTATAGGGATAAGAAGAAGATCAAATAGTGAATGGATGAAATGAAGATGAAGTGATGACTATGTGAATATTTGAGGAGTAGGACATAAGAACCGTTTCACATGAATAGTTCAAATTACTACACACAGTTTGTTCACTTTGTTTGTCGTTATACTAAAAATAAATATAAAGGAGAAACATAGATAAAATAATGTAACACCTTTTTTTGACATTTTTTCTCATTTCTTTCAATTAGTTTATTTTACAAAATCATGTCCTTAATTCATACATTCTATCACAAAATTCTAATCTTAAATATTAGTAATGTCCATAACTCTCAAGGCTTTCATATTCATAACCCTCAGTTAGTTAATTTACAAGAAGACAATTTATTTTTTTCTCTTTTTATTTTGTATTTTTAATTGTTTTTATCTTTCTCTATAATTTATGTGATTGATTTGTATTAAATTAAATCTATAGATAATAATAATAATGAAGAAATGTAGAAAAGGTGATGTAGCACTTTTCTAGAACCTCCATTTTTATTTATTTCTTTTCTCATTTTTGACAATTTCTTCTTCATTTATCTATTTATTTTATTTTTTATAATTCAAAAATTAATGATTCAATTAATCAATTTTCACCTCCCACTATGATTACCTTTTTTATTAGAGATTTTAATATGTATTCATGTATTCTACCACCTTCAATCTTCAATCTTCATTAATTTTACTAATGTGTAGTAATAATGTGCTAAAAAATGGGAGATAAAAAGACAAACTATTCTATATATATCTCACACTACCGAATTATGCATACACGAATAAATTATTTTAGTTGTTGTAGTTGCACTCTTTCAACAAAATTCGCTTTCATTATGTATTCCTGGCTCCCTCTCCTTTCCATGTATCTTTGATTCTTTGTCTTTAATTTAAAATTTTAATATATATTTGAAAGTTTCAAATGATAACAACGCAAGAACACATTCTCGAAAAAAGTTTGTAGTGAAGATAAATTATGGCGATAGGTTTCAAATGTTTGATGACTTTTGGTTGGTATTTAGACTTAAAAACATTACTCTAAGTTATCATGTAGAGCTTCAAAAAAAAAGTTCATGCTGAAATTTAATTCTATGAATGATTGTCTTTACTAATAAAGAATCGTGCCTGGCAAATTAGATAAATTTTTATAACTTATTTTGAATTTTTCTTTTGTTATCTTATAGCTTCATGAAAATAGTTTTTTGTCGGTGTGTGCCAAAGAATAGAACTAACATACTACTATTTTAATTTTCATCATTAAAAATATTAAATCATAAATTTGATAAGTTAATTTATAATCGCACGAAGCGCGATCAAATTCACTAGTATATATATAAAGGAGGATTATAATCTTGATGATGTGGCATGTCTTAGAATCAAGGATTTCTATTTATCTTTTACCTCCTTTTTTGGCTTATTATTCCTTTTTTTTTATTTATTTATTTGATATATTAAAAATCCAACAAAGTATCTCATTAATTCTCTAAAGTAATTGCATAATAAATTTTCGGTTATAACAATAGAATTGAATTCAAATAATGGGAAGATGTTACCACTACTAAAAAAATGAAAAAACAGACCACATAAAACCGACCACAGATTGTGGTCGGGTTTTGATGTTTTTTTAATTTTTTTAAAAGCGACCACATGTGGTCGCTTTTATATTTTAAAATTTCAAAATGATTATTTCAATAATTTTTATATTAATTATTAATTATTTTACAAATAAAAATAAAAATATAAGAAAACTGACCACTTTAAAAATCAGTTTTTAATTTATTTTAAAAAAAAAACTGACCACTAGTGGTCGGTTATTAATTTTTTTTAAAAAAATATTTTTAAAAAATCGACCACAAGTGGCCGGTTTTAAAAAATTTATTTTTATAAAAAACGACCGCTGGTGGTTGGTTTTAATTTTAAAAAAAAGAAAATATTTTTAAAAAATCGACCACTTGTGGTTGGTTTTGAACTGAAAAGATAAAAAATAAATAATTTTTAGTGACCAATAATTATATATATGTAATTAAATATATATATTATTTTTATTAAAAATAATTATATATATAATCTAATATATATATAATTTTTTTGAAATTATATTGATTACACGATGTCGATAACGGTCTATTATAAGGTAATATACTTGTGGATGTGATATATACAGTACGCATTCAAGAGTTTATATAAATAAATATCTTTAAATATCTTTATATATATATATATATTATCTAGTGATCGATTGATGAAAGATGTAGTCAAAACCTAATATTATATTAAGCTAATCAAATATAGTTAATCGATCACTCATCTGAGTAATTATAAGAAACACATCTCATTATATTATTGGATAATATACTTGTGTACGTATATGATATATATAGTACGTATTTAGAACTTGATATATTCGACAGTGTGTATATGTGTGTGTATGTATAGGTACATATATATATATACATATTTTACAGTAAAGGTATATTAATGACATAAGATAATGCAATCGATAATTTATCTGAGTATTTGTGAAATACGTTGTATATTATTATGGGGTAGTAAAATCGTGTATTTGATGTTTCTAGTATGTATTTGAAAGCTGATAGACAATTAAATATATGTATATATACGTATATCTCATGTAGTGACGTATGCAATAATCAAAAACTAGATAACTGAATGTATATATCAAAATATTTTGAATGATACATTCATATATATGATACTATTGAGGATCGAAGTAATAATATAATGTACGTTGATGTGATATTAACATAAGTTAGTCAAAATAATCGATAACTCATCAAATATGTATACGAAATATCTCTACAATACCCCACCCTTCTCCTAGTTCAAATTCATCTCTAGAATATTAAAGATCTTACTTCAAAGATGAATATATTTTATTTCATGAAAAATCAAATAAGCTTTCCATCGATACCAAATTCGCCCAAATCCGACACTCGGGCGAAGAGTTAGAGCCATTTTAGTGAGAAAGTGTACCACCTGGTACTTTAGCGCGTCACGGAGCCAGCCAAAATGGCAATTGTCAAAATCCAGTGAGCCTCTGCGATTCACCACGTCGCGGTGTCTTTCCAGTTTGCAACCAAGGTGGCAACGTGATTTCCACCGCGACGCGCCAAGGCTCAGTTTTCCAATTATCCAATTTCCATTAAGCCGGCATGATTATGGCACGTCGCGCCAACATGAAAAATTAGGATTTTTCAAATTTTGTTATTTTAATTTCAAGGGCAAAGTGGTCATATTTCTGTCCCTATATATACTCTTTAACACGAGATTCACCCACATTAAACCCAAATATTATTATTTTCTCTCGATTTTCCTCAAGAACAAGAGCTAGGGTTCCAAAATTAAGACCCAATCATCAAGGTTTCACCATTAATTTTCCGAGGATCAAGTAGTAAGGTATGCAGATGTTGATTCTTGGGTCTCTTCCACCCAAGAAGTTCAAGAATTCTTTTTTTAAATTCAAAGATCTTATATTTATGAGTTTTCATGATTCATGTGAATTAAAATTGAAGTTCATTTTATTATTGAGTTAAATTCATGTTTTGTTTATAAAATCTCCAGAGTTGATTCTAGTATGTGATGAATTGTATGATGTTCATGATAAACCCTCTTCAAGTTGCATGTTAAATGATGTGTTTATGTCAATTGAGTGTAGAAATTGTTGAATAACCAAAGCATGCTCCCTATATGTTTGATAAAATGCTTATGTGAAGAAATTACAGCCATTATAGCATGTTGACTAGAAATCTCCAATTGTGTGCAAGCTCATGCATGCCAAGTGTTTTTTGAAAAGCCTTAATGAATGAATTGTGACATGTTAGTCTGAAATCCACCGATTATATGCTCTTCAATGCATGTTAAATATTTGTTGCAAGACCTTGTTGAATGGAGTATGAGCCAATAGCATGTCTCTGTATACTATCACATGTTTATGAGTTCCAAGTGCTTGAAGAGATGCTTTAATAATTGTAATGGTGAATGAATGTCCATGGTCATGATTATTCAAGAATGTTTATGTTTTACTTTTATTTTATCGAGTCCTAGGGGTATTTATACCCAACAATTTAGCTGCAAGTTTAGAGCCCGTGTAGGTTTTCATGATAACCTCAGTTAAGCCATAATTCTTAGAACTCAGTAAGTTATAGAACTTAGTACTCTCAGACGGTTACAGAACTTAAGAAATCTCAGTAATCTCAATATCATTAGCATTCCAGCTTCAGTTCAGTACCCAGCTCAGATCTTAGTAGTGTCCAAGTGTTCAGTTCAGACCTCAGTAGCATTCAAGTAATCAATTCAAAACTCAGTATCATTTAGTTAGATAATGAGATCCAGCAGTATTTCATCAGTCTTCTCAGCTTAACTCAGTTGATCAGTCAATAAATATGATCAGTAACAGATTCAGCTCAGTCTAAGTTCAGTTAAGAATCAGTTCAGAGTCTTTCAGTTGGAAGTAGTAACTAGCACCGAGCGAGTGCAGGGATGACGGCTTCCCGTTAATAAGGCAGATTCATTAGTAACAGTCCCTAAACTCCAGAACTGTGTAGCCAACGCAGGACCAAGAGTCACCCGTTAGATTAAAGCTTGACTATCATACTGCCTTAGGCTTGACTTTTTGTTCAGGGTTACCCGTTAGAGGGGTTTGACCATAGCAGAGGTATTTACCTGTGGCACGATATTGACACCCTTACAGCTGGCGTTACAAGTTGGACCCTACTAGATCAGATTCAGGGCATGTCAGTTAAGTGAGAACTCCCATAGTTGTAGTTTCAGTATCAGTCTTCAGAGTAGAACTCAGAAATCAAGACTGTCAGATACAGTCACCCATCTCAATAAGGAACTTAGATAGTTCCATAGATTCATGGACCACCCGCTAGATAGGCCTGGTCTCACATAAAGTTAATTAGTATCAGTACTAATAGATCCATAGATCACCCATTAGATAGGTCTGATCTTAAATTCAGTTAATTATTCTTATTATCAGATTCAGATATCTTCCACTAGATAGGTTTGATCTCAGATATAATCATTCCTTATCATTGGTAGTAGATTCAGAGATCATTCATTAGAGAGGTTTGATCTCAGATATAGTTAGTCGATAGTAGCAAGCTCAAAACTCAGTTATTGATATGAGTAAATTTAGTTAATCGGCTTCAGTGTCCTCAGTTTCAGAGATCACCCATTGGATAGGACTGATCTCGACTTCAGTATTCAATTATCAATATCAGAAGATTCAGATATTTAGTATCTCAGTATTAGTAGTGAGTTCAGACGTCAGTAAAGCGGTATCCAAGTCTCAGTATCCAGTGTTACGATGATTTTCAGTTATGGTTTGTGCATTCATGCATATGTCCTTATTTAGTACTCTTATGATTATTTAGTTAAGTAATTATTCATGCATAAGCCCTTGCATTTAGCCTTACCTCATCTTGCATACTCAGTACATTCCCACATACTGACGCATTTGCGCTATGGTGTTTTACTTTACACCATAGGTTTAGAGGCACGAGATCTAAAGCACCCTTAGCAGTCTAGACTCAGTCAATGGCAATAGACGTAGCAGTGAGTCCTCTTCATTCGAGGATGATCCTTATTTTACTATGACATTAGACTTAGTTTATTTTCAATAGACGGAGTAAGTTGGGGATATGTCCCATCAACTCCACTGTTCAGAAAAGTTTAGAGGCTTTTCGGACAGATGTATTAGTATTCAATTTTTAGTATTGAGTATTTTTAGATATTTGAACCTTATGGGAAATTTTCGCCTGTTTTTCGCATTTATTTTAGTATATTATGCAGTGCTAAGGTACAGATATCAGATAAGGGTTAGCTTGTAGTCCTTCGAGATCATGAGCACCGTGTGGCATTTCGATTCCAGAAAATCAAGATGTTACAATATCGCATTATATTACGGGGTAAAATACTCGTGTACGTATATATAGTACGTATTTAGAACTTGATATATATATATTAGATAGTGAGTATATGTGTGTGTATGTATAGGTATATATGTATAGTATATATACATATTATGTAGTGAAGGTATAATGACATAAAAAACTAGCAGAATCTACCAAAAAACAATGAATACCTTGATTTGAAATTATCAAAGTAATAATATATTGTACGTTGATGTGATATTAATGTAAGATAGTCAAATTAATCGATAACTCGTCAAAGTATGTATACGAAATACATCGCATTATATTACATTGTATATTATTATGGGGTAGTAAAATCATGTATGTGATGTATATAGTACGTATTTGAAAGCTGATAGACAATTGAATATATTTATATATAGGTATATCTCCTGTAGTGACGAATGCAGTAATCAAAAGCTAGATAATTGAATCGATATATCAAAATAACTTGAATAATACATTGATATTGTACTATTGAGGAAATAGATATACTATTTTGTGTCAATATAGACACGTGTATATTGTTGAAGTTGTAATAGCGTAAGACAAGTAATCGATAATTTATCTAATTATAACACGTTGTATTACGAGGTATATATATATACATATAATATTGTATTTAAAAGTTAATTAACCAATAATTTTAATTTGTTAAAAATTAATTTTAATTTATTAATTTTAATTTTTACGCATTAATAGTTTTTCGAAAGTAATTTTTTTAAAACTAAATTGAACACACATTTTATTTCGAAAATAATTTTGAAAAAATTGACCAAATATACATATAATATCGTATTTAAAATTTAATTAACCAATAATTTTAATTTGTTAAAAATTAATGTTAATTTATTAATTTTAATTTATACGCATTTATAGTTTTTCGATAGTAATTTTGTTTTAAACTAAATTGAACACATATTTTACTGCGGAAACAATTTTGTAAAAACTTACCACATATGATTGGTTTTTAAAATATTTCCACGAAACCGACCACATGTGGTCGGTTTTCTAGAAAATAATTTTAAAAACTGACCACATGTGGTTGATTTTTTGAATATAAAAAAAATATTAATTTCAATTTGACCTGACCTGACCCTATACCCATCGAAATATTAAACCCAAAACACACACAAACAATCCTAACACACACACAAACAACCCGCAAAACACCTACACAGTGCGTGCGACACACACACATAGCTCCTCCAGCGACGATAGCTCCTCGGTGAAGAAAAATCGACCTCCGACGACTCCACACGCACAAGTACGTTGTTTTCTTCTTCTATTAACTACCCATTTCGATTAACACACATTAGAAGCTTGAGTTGTTCGAGAAATTGTAAAGATTTCACATTGTGATTCTATATTGTTGTTGTTTGGTTTGGAAATTTTTCATTAAAAGCTTGAGTTGTTAGAGATTTATTATTTTGTTTGTCAAATTTGTGTTGATTTTAACTTTAAGCTTCACTAGAAGCTCGAATTAGCGGAGCTTTATTGTTTGGGTTTTTCAAATTTGTATTGAGTTTGATTTTGCGGTTCATTGGGATATTGAATTATTGATGAGTAAGTATGGTTATGTTTCATTACTTTTGCTTGTTCCATTTCTTATAAATTATTTTAGTCTTTAGATTTTTCTATAAACAAGATATTTCCGAGGGCTAATGGTGCATGATTTTAAACTCATGCACCATTGTTGTTGTTAGTCGAAAGGTAAATCATAAATGTGATAACTTTTACTAAATTATTGTTGCAATTGTTTAAGCCAAAGGTTATTCTTTCTAATAATTTTATTGTTTGACAGAATCCGAATTCGGGAAAAGAATTGCTTTTCTATTTTACAAGTGACCGCTTATCTCTTTCTTTTTAATTTAGGCCAAGTAAAGGTAAGTTGATTCTCTTTTTCTTATAATGAAGTTTTGTTATTGTTCATATTGATGTCTAGTGAAGCTTGTGTGGCCTTGTTCGATTCACTAGCATTGTTGTTATCTTCCTGTTATTGTTCATATTGAAGTCTAGTGAAGTCGTGTGTGGCTTGTTTGATTCACTAGCATTGTTGTTGACATCTTGTTGTTGCTTGTTTTGAATGTGGTTTGGTTATTGACTTAGTTACTTGAAAATGGTTAAGTGTAGGGACTTTAAAGGAGATTTTTTTTTTGAATGTGGTTTTATTTTGATACTTAGTCACTTGAAAATGGTTAATTGTAGGGAATTTAAAGGAGATTTTTTGTTTTGAATGTGGTTTCGTTGGTGACTTAATTACTGAAAATGGTTAAGTGTAGAGACTTTAAATTGGATTTTTCGTTTTGAATGTGGTTTGGTTGGTGACTTAGTTACTTGAAAATGGTTAAGTATAAGGACTTTAAAGGGAATTTTTTTGTTTTGAATGTGGTTTTGTTTTGATACTTAGTCACTTGAAAATGGTTAAGTTTAGTGACTTTAAAGGGGATTTTTTGTTTTGAATGTGGTTTGGTTGGTGACTTGTTACTTGAAAATGGTTAAGTGTAGGGACTTTAAAGGGGATTTTTTGTTTTGAATGTGGTTTGATTGGTGACTTAGTTACTTGAAAATGGTTAAGTGTAGGGACTTTATTGGGGATTTTTTGTTTTGAATGTGGTTTGGTTGGTGACTTAATTACTTGAAAATGGTTAAGTGTAGGGACTTTAATGGGGATATTTTGTTTTGAATGTGGTTTGTTTGGTGACTTAGTTACTTGAAAATGGTTAAGTGTAGGTACTTTAAAGGAGATTTTGTGTTTTGAATGTGGTTTGGCTGGTGACTTAGTCACTTGAAAATGGTTAAGTGTAGGGACTTTAAAGGGGCTTTTTTGTTTTGAATGTGGTTTGGTTGGTGACTTAGTCACTTGAAAATGGTTAAGTGTAGGGACTTTAAAGGAGATTTTTTGTTTTAAATGTGGTTTTGTTTTGGTGACTTGGTAGGTTGAAAATGGTTAAGTGTAGGGATTTTAAAGGTGTTTTTTTTAATTTTGAAAGTGGCTATGTTTAGTGAGTTGGTAGGTTAAAAATGATTAAGTGTAGGGACTTTAAAGGTGTTTTTTTGGTGATAATTGAATTTTTTGTGACTTGATCTAATTAGTTGAATCAGATTGATTGTGTAGATGGAACCTGATTATAGATGGCTATATCAACGAAACAAAGATAATAGAATGGGTATTAGGGAGGAATTTGTTGAAGCTGTCAAATGATTTATTGAACATGCTAAGACACTTGATGTTTAGACATATTTTTGGTGTATTCGTTGTCCCTGCGTTAGATGTGATGGTATAAATCTTGTAAATAAAGAATATGTAAAGGAACATTTTTATAGAAAAGGGTTTCACGAGAACTTTTTAAGATTGCGTGGTATTCATGGTAATGTTACGCAAAATAACTTTGTTGTTGGAGAAAGTAGTAGGTCTTCAGGGCATAATGAATATCAAGATACTAGGATGACAGAAATGGTGCACGATGCTTTTGGGATACAACACGGGGGCGACTTTAGGGAAAATATCAAAGATGTTCCTAATAGCGAAGCGGGCAAATTCTATGAACAATTGCTTGCTGCTAGTTATCCTTTGTTTGAAGGGTGTTCGCACTCTCATTTTTCTGTTACTGTTAGATTATTAAGTATTAAATCTGACTGGAATATTGCTGAAGAAGGAATGGACTCAATGATAGACCTTATTAAAGAGTTAGTTGACCCCGGCTTGGATGTTCCTGATTCTTTCTATAAGGCAAAAAGATTGGTGTAAGAGTTAGGTCTCTCCTCAATTAGAATTGATTTTTGTGAAAATGGTTGCATGTTATACTTTAAGGAAGATTCTAACCTAGAGTCCTGTAAGTTTTGCTAGCACCTCAATATAAGCGTGGTTCTAGTGGAAATCAAATTACTATTAAGTCTCTGCATTATTTACCTCTAATACCAAGGTTGAAGAGGTTGTATGTTTCAAATAGCTTATCTCCTCATATGAGATGGCACAGTGAAAATAGAAGGCCCACTGGTGTTATGTGTCATCCATATGATGGAGAGGCTTGGAAGCATTTTGATGCAACTTGTTCAGATTTTGCTGCTGAGCCACGAAATATTCGTTTGGAATTATGTGCGGATGGCTTTTCTGCTTTTTCAGTTGGTGCTGCGCCATATTCATGTTGACCTATATTTATCACCCCTTATAATCTTCCTCCTAAAATATTGATAACTAGTCCCTATATATTTCTGAATTATGTTGTTCCTGGCCCGCGTAATCCAAAAAGTGGAATAGATGTCTACTTGTAACCTTTGATTGATGAACTTCAAATTTTATGGCATGAGGGGGTTGAAACTAGGGAGATCTCACTTAAATAGAATTTCAATCTGCGTGCATATCTAATGTGGACTGTTAATGATTTTTCTGCTTATGGAATGTTGTTTGGGTAGATGACAGCTGGAAAACTGGCTTGTCCATATTGCATAAAAAAAAAAAATCTTTCACATTAAGACATAGCAGAAAAATTCATGGTTTGATTATCATCGTTGTTTCTTGCCACCTGATCATGAATTTAGGACACTCAAGAATGTATTTAGAAGGAATAGAAGGAAATATGATGGTCCACTTCCAAGGCTGTCTGGTTATGACATCTGGGAGATAGTTCAAGATTTACCTAAAATCAGTGAGGAACCATTGTACAGGCTTGATGGATATGGCATTTTGCATAACTGAACTAAGCAAAGTATATTTTAGGAGTTAGAATATTGGCCAGATAATTTACTTAGAAATAATGCTGACGTCATGTATATTAAGAAGAACTATTTTGACAACTTGTTCAGCACAGTTATGGATGTCACCGACAAAATAAAGGATAATCTTAAGGCCATACTTGACTTACCAGAATATTGCAAATGCAGAGAATTACACTTACAGGAGGGGCCCAATGGCAATGTTCTTAAGCCCAAGGTTAGTTTTACATTCAAGTTGGACCAAAACCGTCAAATATGTGAATGGGTCCAAAGTTTGAAGATGCTTGATGGATATGCCTCAAATTTGGGAAAGAGGGTTGATATGGAACAACAAATCTTGCATGGAATGAATAGCCATGATGGTCATATTTTCATTGAACAATTAATTCCAATTGCTTTTATTGGTTTACCTGAAAACACATGGAAATCAATAGCAGTGATCAGTTTGTTTTTTAAAGACTTATGTGCCACCACATTAAAAAAAGAAAATTTGGCGCGAATGGAAAGTAATATTATTGTTATCACCAACAAGATAGAGAAGATTTTTTCACCAGCGTTCTTCGATGTGATGGAACATCTTCCCATTCACCTTGTACACGAAGCTCGGCTAGGCGATCTAGTTCAAACTAGGTGGAAGTATTCATTCGAACGATAAGCAATTGCAATATATTTAAATTCATACATATCTTTTTTAAATATAGTAAACGTCTAATCTTAAGATTATGCAATTCAATTGTAAAATTAAAAAGGGGTCCTAAAAACAAACATAGGGTGGGAGGCTATATAGTTGAGACATATCTTGTAAGAGAAACGTCTCAATTTTGTTCATACTACTTTCATAATGAAGTGGCTTGTTCAAGAAATCGACCGAATCGTCATCAAGACAATGTGAATGAGCCTCATTTACAATCAATATTAATTTTCAATCAATCTGGTTGTAAGGCTAAAAAGACCATACGTTGCCGGCTTACTCCCACGGAGCGCAAATCAGCAACTTTGTAGGTCTTTCTGAACTGCCCGAAAGGTGAGCCCTTTCTGAAATAAGAAGATTAAAATTTTAACATATCTTATTTGTTTACACATTCCCTTAAAGAAACTAATTGTGTTTCACATGTTGGATCTTCAGTTCATTTAAGACTCAATTCCACGAAAATCAAGTGTATGCATCCTTTGCAATATGGTTTAATATGAGGTTCGTAGGTGTATTAATATTTCTACAAATTTTGAACATTTAACATATATATAATATATATATATATGTATAATATTTTTAGGTACACCAGTCACCAAATATAACCGCATACGATCAACTCTTGAGAGATATTTCTTTGGGTACAGTTAAAGCTCATGCAATGTCCTATTACACAGTAAATAGTTTCAAATTTTCCACCGAACAACACTCCAGAACAAGTAAAACAAATAATAGTGGTGTTTGGGTTAAGGGTGATGATGATGTTGATTACTTTGACATCATACACGAGATCTTAGAACTGGAGTATGCTGGTTTCCCAATGAAAAAATTTTCCTCTTTCGATGTAAGTGGTTTGATCTAATCACAAGATTTACAAGAGTACATAAAGAGAATAACATCATTGAAGTGAAGCACAATAGGTAGTATCCTGTTTAGGATCCAGTTGTTCCAGCGCAAAATGCATTATGCTCCTTATCCATTGTGCAGTGATAAGTCCGATTGATGGGTTGTAATCAAAATAAAGCCTATAGGATGGGTGGAAGTTGAGAATTTGCTGGAGACTGCGTATCAAAATAAAATGCAGATTGATCACCAACTAGTAGACGTTGACTTAGTGGATACTTTGAATCACCCGAAAAATATATTTAAAGAAGTTAATATTGTTGAAGAAGAAGCTGAGTGGGTAGGAGATGAGAAAAATTCTGAAGAGGGTGAATGGTTTAGTGGAGAGTCTTCAGAAGAGGAGGATTAGTTTGTGACGGCTGTATTTATTATGTATTGATCATGTCTTTATGATTTGTACTATATATTTACCTTTATGTTTCTTGTTTAAGATTGATATGTAATATACTGTTTAAGATTATTGTTTTTTGTTTTCCATGATTTATATAGTAATAAAAATATTCTTTTCTATCTCGTGTTGTTGGAGCAATTTGAAATATGAATAAGTAACTTGAAATTAGTTACTTGTAATATTTTCTTATATATTCATTTTGTAGGAACTAACTACTTATTAACTTTACATAATTTAGATGTTGGGCAACGGTGACAAAGGTAAGGAAAAAGTTATTCTTATGAAAACAAAAAAGAAAAAATAACCTCCATCGTATAGACGATCGATAGGAATTCATATATCTGAGGGTCGATTTGATGACGCGATGGCACGACCCTCATATTATAAGTCGTCTCAGCAGTCAGTTCTTACTTCTACTCATGTGGGTCCACTTTATGGGTCTACACCGACTCATTCTGCTTCTATCATCGTGCCGCCGCCATCGTAGTACTATAGGACAATCACAGGCCCATCTGAAGTACTACTATTGTTAGTACCCTCCTGTAGCAGTCATGCAGCTTCGCACAGTGGTTCTGCAGGATCTATTGGGTTTTTGGATCTTCAACTTGGAGGCACTCCATCTGGTGTTTCAGATCTGCCCATACCAGTGCATCCACCATCACTTACTCCGCACCCAGGTAACAGAGATGATTTTGGGAGGCGTTATCTTACTCCATATGCGACAGGGTAAGATTTTTAAATATAATAACATTATTCATTTTTTCATTACTATATTATTATACTCTATGAAATTACTGTTTGATCTTGTGTTGTAGGCTTAGGTCAGATGCTGGAGTTGGACAAGCTGTGAGAAAATGCATTTGTCAAAACCTCAACGGCTACTAGACCAGTTGGCAAAAGGTTCCAAAAATTGATAGGGAAAGAATGTTTCAAGAATTTAATGTAAGGATTTAACTTATCGACTACTTAACACTTGGTTAGAACAAAAGATTGAATATTATATTTTTATTTTTGTTGTAGAAATTTTACTGGTGGGATAATGTGAATGCATGTATTATAAAGAGAAACTTTTTCATAAGATGTAGATCCAGATTTAACGGTCTGTTGGATTATGCCCGAACCAACTTGGTACGACCTTACTGGATTAGTGAACCCTTATGGCAACAGTATTCGCTATTGGAATAGCGAAGAATACCAATTGCTGATGGACAAAGGAAAGAAAGCTCGGGCATCATCCAGGGGTGGCTCCCTACATACTGCGGGTGCCAAAAGTATAATTGTTGTGGAGGAAAAAATGGTATGTAACTTTTACAATTTTAATTGTTTGTTTCTATTTACATTTTTAATTATTTGAACATTGATAATTTTTTCATATGCAGGAAAAAGAAAAGGGTAGGAGCATACCATAGGGTGAGCTATTCAAGGAGACTCATCTGAAAAAGAAAAAGAACTCGACTGATAAAGATGTTTGGGTTGAACCTCGTGCAAAAGCTACCAATGTAAGGATTAAATTTTGAATTTATGAATATTTTTATCAAAGTTGATGTTATTCAAGTATAAGTACTTTAATATTTTTTTACTTTTAATTTTAACTTTACTTTGAGATAGATATACGCAGTTCGTTAGTGAGTACGTAGTACTCAGCTTCCTGAAAGTCAGGGTGATCCACTACCCCAACATGTAGAGGAGGAGTTATGGGATAATACTGTGGGTCCTGCAGTTAGAGGCCATTACTACGGATACCTCAAAAAAAAATTTGGCGAGAATATTAGGTGTTCGTCTGGCCCTACATACTCTAACTCTTCAGTTGATAGAGAAACCATTGAAAGACTAGAAAATACAGTTTTCAAACTCACTGAAGAGCTTGCTGAACAGATAGAGAGGGCACAGAAGAAGGAGGAGAAAACATCATCACAAATCAGGATGTTGTAGGAGCAATTCAACTCTTTCATTCAGACTGCAGGGATTATTCCTCCGTGTCCTGGTGATGCAGTTCGGGCTGCAAAAGGTCTATGCCCCCTGGATGATATCAGCACAGATGAGGATATGGAAGATGAGGACGAATTTGATGAAAATGAGTTTTAGTTTTTTGACTTTTGTATGTGTTGTACTTTGAATTTAGACATTTTGTTGTAGTTTGTACACTTTTGAAACTATTGTTGTAGTTTTTACACTTTCACTTTTGTTGGACATTTTGTATGTGTTGTACACTTTTGAAAGTATTTACATTTGGTTTGTTGTTGTTGTTGTTGTTGTTGTTGTTGTTGTTGTTGTTGTTGTTGTTGTATTGCATGTTGGACCATTTGTTGATTTTTATTTTTTTAAAAAAAATTCTAGAAAAACCGATCACAAGTGGTCGGTTTTTTTTATTTTTTTAAAAAAAATTATTTTTTTAATTTTAATTAAATAATAATGAATTGTAAATATATATATATATATATATATATATATATATATATA
>NC_061115.1:122849464-122943723 GCF_002878395.1 Capsicum annuum | reverse complement strand
CTTGAAAAACTTATCCCATAGTAATTTTCCCCAACTCATAGCATCCTTTCATTATTCAATAACTACCCAACCCAGTTTGAAGAAAGTTAAGTCATAACCTATATTGAAGCATCAAAATTCAAGCCTAAAATTCTTCAACACAAAGTTTTCCCTTCCGAATGGCCTCGAAATAAATAAGAACATATAAATATAACATCTACTCATTAAAAGAAAGATAATGATACCCATATCAACTATTTTTAAGATGGATCCAAAATTAGATCAAAAAATAAATTCGTAATAAAAGGAGTAAAATCAAATTTTATTATAGAACACATTTCCCAAGTTGATGGGAATCTATAGTTGAAAACCAATGCAAAAATGAGTTAAAAATAGGGTCCAAATCAAAGAAAAATAATTTTTAAGTTTTTCTAAAAAATCCTCAAAATCTCAGCTTGAAACAAAGATTAAATAGTATTTTGATGATATAATTCAATGTAAAGTAATGAAACTAAGGTTGAGCTTACCCAATCTCAAATGGTGATAATAATCCCAAGAATCGCCCAAATCTGAAGCTCAAGGTCCAAAAATAATGAAAAATTGTGAATTGGAGTTTATATACCGGCAGTGGTTGTTTAAGCGCCTATGCGACAACTCAAACGGCTTTAAGATGGCAAAAGCAGCCAAGCCACTTAGGTTAGCCATTGTGTGAGCGTTCGAGTATCAATAAAGCAAATGCCACTTAAGCAGCTACCGCTTAGGTGTTACCTTGGCCTCTTAAATGGCTGCACCATATCTCAGCAAGTGTTGAGTTTGTGCAAGCTAAAAATGCTCTAAACTGACCCTCGTATTTGATCGGCACTGCACATAAATAAATCATATATTCCACTAGGCTAATTTTGATATTTCAGACTCAAAACCGATGTTCAATTTTTGAAAAATAGATCATTTTCAAAAGATTAACCCCTGGGACCCCTCTACGGAATATTTCACTAATTTTGCAAATGGAGGGTCAAATTACAAACTATACAAGTAGTGTCCATTTAACCAACTATCTGACTGCTTAAAAGACCACCGCTTAAATGTTTTGAAGGTTGCTATAGAGGTAAAGCTACTTAGGTTGGCCATCGCTTAAGCGTTAAGTGTTGATAAAGCGGATATCGCTTAAGCAATCCTTTATCGCTTAAGCGGCTATCGCTTAATTGATCTCTTATCACTTAAACGTCTATCGCTTAAGCGTTACCTTGGTTTCTTAAACAATTAAGCCACATATTAGCAAGTTTTGAGTTTGTGCAAGCCTAAAATAGCCCAAACTGACCCTATTTATATAATTGCCACTCCGCAGAAATAAATCATATATTCTAATAGGCTAATTGATGTTTCAGACTCGAAGACGATGTTTGATTTTTGAAAAAAAAAGATTATTTTCAAAAGATTAACCCCTGGGACCCTCCTAAGGTATATTTCAGTAATTTCTCAAATAGAGGGTCGAAATACAAACTAAAGAATTCACATCTGAACCAACCCCGCTACTAATTCAAATTTGATATTTCAGATCTAATGAACTATCCAAATTTTCATCCAGCACTCAGAACATCAAATATTGGCCAAAGTCAGTTATAGAACTTTTTAAAGCTCCTAAACACCCAAAACTCTCCCACCCCCACCTCGTCCACCCGTTACCCTTCCCCTCCTCCCCCTCCACACTCACACAAAGCATTGAAAACCCTATCAACCATTCCTACATCCCTAAATCAACGTGTAGCAACTAGGTAGAAGAAAAGAATGGTCAAACCCCATAAAAATAAAAACTTCATACTTCAGGTCATTACAAGTAACAAATAAACCACATTGAACCCAGACATTATTTGGCTTTACCTTTAAAGGGTTATTTGGTAAGATGTATAAGAATAGTGTTCAATAGAATGTACTAGTAAAGGTTGACATTTGTAATATAAGTACTAGTTATGTTGAGATTATTTCTTATGCATAATATGATTTAGTGTATTAAATAGAACATGCATCGCATAATTTCTAAAAGAAATTTTTTATTATAATTTAAAGAATGGATCTTAACCTAACTCAACCCCAAAAGCTTGCCCTTGAGAACAGAATTGTCCAAGTACATATAAGGAGACAAATCACCCATCCATTTTCTAATGCAGGACTCTTAACACTGCCGCACATGTCTAGGCCTTATTAACTGGAACTTGGACAATATAGTATAGGGGTCTACGGGTCCAACGTTGATAGATAAAGAATGGAATGGGCCTGGCTTTGATACTATGTAAAGAATGAATCTTGGGCTTAACTCAACCCTAAATATTAGCTCATAAAGGGAGGATTTTACAAGTCCATATAAGGAGACCAATCACCAATCCCTTTTTATGTTGAAGTGTGTGACCACCTAATCTAAAATTTTAATATATTAGAGAGAGAATATTTTTATAATTTAATTATATTCTCAATATGCTCCCTCACATGTGGGCCTAATTTTTTTCATCGGCCAAGCACATGAAAAAAATTAACAATGGGTGACAATGAGATTCGATCCCAGGACCTTTGTCTACTCTGATACCAAGTAAAGAATAGATCTTGGGCCTAAATTAACCCTAAATCTAGCTTATATGGAGAGGATTGTCCATGTCTATATAAGGAGACCAAAGAGTCCCAGATCATATAAAGGGATGGTGATTGATCTCCTTATATGGAGTTGGATAACCTTTCATGAGCTAGATCTAATACCATGTAAAGAATGAATCTTGGGTGTACCTTTACCCCAAAAGCATGCTCATAAGCAGAGAATTTCCCAAGATCATATAGGAAGATCAATTGCTTTTTTTTTTACATGGGACTCGCACACTCCCCTGCACATCCATGCCTCATTAACTGGAGCATAACAATATATTATTAGACCTTGACATCGATGAACAAAGAATTGAAATATGTCTAGCTCTGATACCATGTAAAATTATGTCTTGGACCTAACTCACACCTCAAAAGATAGCTCATAAACAGAGGATTGCCCAAGACTATATAATGAGACCAATTACCTATTTCTTTTTTGAAGTGGGACTCTTAACATATAATAGTTCCCTCCACAAAATATGATGAAAAGATTTAAGGGGCAATAATATATTTAACCATGTAGATGTATGCATTAGAAATGGATGCATTGCTAATATCATGATTTTGCCATGTATAAATATGCATAACATGATACAAAAAATGAATTCAATAATAGTTATTGTTGCAGCGTAACGTACACGTAAGTGTACATGCTCACCCAAGTAGTAAAGTGGCCTTTAAAATCCAAGTATTGATCACACAGGGACTTGTGCTTGGACATGATCTAATTCTAGCATCACTACTAAGATTAAACAAGTGCGGATGTAAAAAATAACATTTGAAATTTAGGAATTAAAAGTAACCATAAATAATGCAGTAATGTAAATGGTTGGAGACAAAAATAGGGAGAAATCTAGGATTAAGGCACTACGAATAATCATACTTATCCAGAAAATCTTGTTATTTTAGTAATTATATTTCTTGTTGATTCATGGGGTTAATAGCATGACTATGGTCTTCCGAGCCTCTAACCGTCTATCTAACTAAGCTCCACAACTACATCGTTGAGCAAATCTACGAGAACTAAGTTAAATGCATTTATATTTTATCCCGTATATGAACCAAATGGGGAGAATTAGGTATATTTCTATCCTGAATGCAAATCTCAACTTCAATCCCTCTCCATATAAGATCTCACTCCATATACCCCATGTTCTAATCTATTATTACTCATATGGTCTCACAATGGAAATATCAATTTATCCAAAGGTTCGTGAATCCATAGAATAGTAAGAATGAGGATATATGACAAACAATTAATGATAATAAACATACAATGACTAAAATATAAGTTTAGGTAATCATGTTCTTTGCCTCAACCCTAGATGAGGGTGTTTAGCAACTCATGGATTTATAACGAATCACAAGATTGAAATTCATATAGAAAAACCAAAAGTAAACTAAGGGAAAGATTAAGAACCCTAATTTCAGCCTCCTCAAGTGTATTTTCATCCTCAAAGGTCGTCCAAGGTGTATACAACCACATAGGAGTGTCCTATTTAGAGTTGGAACCAAGATCCCATTTTGAAACATTGAGCATGCCACCCTATAGAATTAGCGTGATTAGGGAGTGGCACACCATTATTATGGATTCTCACTAGAATTTTCCATTTTTGTTTGTTTCCAAGGGCGTGGTACACCCTAGCGCTCAGAGATTCCAGATTTCATCCATGTTTGCTCCATTGATTTGGCTTTGAGTTTCTCACTTCATGGTTGTCTATCCACTTCAAATTTAGCTTGTGTAGCCTACCATAATTGAGTTTAACATGTCACAAGACTTCCTATATCATCAAACACCAAAAAATTAGTGATTAAATATAATAGAATCCAATAAGATAAACTAGAATAATACATAGCTCAAGCAAGTACACTAGTTTTTTCGTCTATACACTAAGTGGTCGTTTTCATTCCAAACTTGTTTTGAACACACCTTGAGTATCATAAACAAGTATTTTAACACTTAGATTCTCAATTATATAAATATCCACTCAATATGCACATAAAAAGTCCTCAAAACTAGGCTAAATATACAAAGATTATGACACTTAAGTGCATCAATCCATCTAAGATCATCACCCCACACTTAAAGCCTTGTTTGTACTCAAATAAATCTTTAAATTAAGCATTATATATGAGGAGGACTACAACAATACTAATACAAGAAAGACACTCAAGCTAGGACTGTGGTACCTACACAAATAGGAAGTTTCACCCTAAGTGTGTCACATACACTTAAAAACTCATGAACACTACTTTAAAACATCCTAACCTTAATAACTGACTCCACCAAGTTGGAAAACTCATGCATATTACTCAACCAAAGAGATCATATAAGTCACATCACTAGCATTCCATATGTTCCTTTACCATAAGACAGTTACCAATATTCACTAACAGATATACAACTCATCATAAGAATGATTCAAAGAATTAAATTTTTCTCACTGTCACAAAGAATTCACAAGTCCCATAAGATGAACCATAGGCTTGCCCTTAGTTTAGTGCTCTACTAATATCAGAATATCAAAGTTCAGGATCAAATAGGACTTAATGGATTATATTGTAGGCTAAGGGAAAAATCGAAATTATTTTTGCCAAAAATAGCAAATATTTTCCCTAAGCACTTTAATACGTGACATTATACATTTAAATTCTCTGTCAACAACCAATTTCTCACCACATCTACCTTCACCTCTTATTTTATCCTATCTGTTTAAACTAGTCATATAGTAATGAGGTTGTATTTTCTACCTGCACATAATTCAAATTGATTAATTTTCTCAGTTCATTACATGTCATGACCTTATTTCTTAGGTCATGATGGCTTATACTATAACCCATCAGTAGGTAAGCCAACTCATAATCTGGAACTACTAGTAACAGACTACCTAGAGAACTAGAGAAAGAATGTAGAATAAATAACACAAAACACTAAAAGACATACGATAGTCCCAAAACTAGGTAGAATCAGTACAAGAGCTTCTAATGTAACAAGATTACAAAATAATGTATTAAATGAATATAATAAAACAACCCATATCTGAATATAATATAGAGATTAGTCTAATACCTAGGAGAGAGAATAATAATGCTCTGAATACCAAGAGCTCACACTATGTCTCTAAACTATAGTTATTCTGCATAACGCATACAATAATGGTGAGATCCCATACTATGATCTGTAGACTACAGAAGTGTAGGATGAGTACCAAACACGTGGTACTCAGTAAGCAACTACTAACTAAGATCCAAAGATAGTGTAAATATTCATAACATGCTAGCAAGAATGTAAACTATGCTCAAATATCTAGGGAACAAACATAGTAAAGCTAAGGAGGTAATAAGGATGAACTGTCATATTTTGTCCATACTCAAGAATCCTAACACTATACCATGTATCGCTAGCCCATATACAAATAAAGAGCATATGAAGGATATGTAATAGTATACAAGGCCAAGGAATGGATATACAACATGAACATATAAAGAAAGGGAAGGAATAGGATAATACCATAACAACATATAAATGTATGTACAAAAACAAAGAATAAGCCAAAGGTACAATGTTAACTAGTCATACTAGCATCTTAAGGCCTCCTAATCATAGTAGGAACTAGTACTAACATAATAAAGATCAGTAATCCACATATCCAAACATGAGATAAGTATCCATAATAAAGAAACCGTAAATAAAGGATTCAGAATCATACCTCAAATATCAATATCAGTCCAATAATAAACTTGTGATGAACTAACCATAATAATAACACAATACAATAAATATCTAGTTCGGACAAACTATACCTAATTGATCCTTTCATAAATCACAGCCAACATAGGCTCGAAAGGTTTAAATAATACTTAGCAAACAACACTAAGAGCCTATACCCATTCAACCCCCCATAACGTTGATGGATATAAGTACCACACAATAGACTGCAATCAGCACTCATACCTATACCCATGCAACCCCCTATAAGGCTAATAGATATAGAAGCATACTGGTGATAGGCAATACACATACAAAAATGAATGCCAAGTAAGTCCATGATACCATAACCAATCCAAGTACCATAAAGTAACCCAATGTATACACGTTATCTAGATCGACGGCTATTAAAGAAAAGACCTACGATGACCTGTCTTCTCCAACACAATGGCTCATAGATGAAGGGACCCCTAGGGGTTCGAGTGTACTCGTATACACCGACCCGGTCCTGATCAGGATTTCAAAAAACCATCATCATCATCAATCCACAAAGTCCACTACTAGTAATACATATATACATAAGTCAAAGGGCTAGAACCGTGGCTAAAAGAAAGTAAGTCCATAAATTAATTGCCTAGGGTAAACTTTGGGACTAAATTATTATAGAAGTGCAGAAAGGGTTTAAATCTCTCTCGACCATGGTAAATAAAAGTAGTAAGATCGTGGACCAGAATTTATATTGGATAAATCTCTAAAAATATCATTATCAGTCTCAATGCACATAAATTATTCATTAAGATGGTATTATTCCCATGATGAAGAAATCTATTTTTAAATGTGAAAAGTGGTAATAAATCCCTTTTTAGGAAAAAGAGAAGTAAAAATTATATTTTAGTTGGAATCATGCCATTTATTGTTTTAGCAAGCATAAAGGTACCAAACCTATGCATGCCATCACCAATATCCAAAAAATATAACTGTAAGCACCATAATAAGAATCTAAATGTCAATGATCTAAACTATATTTTCCACAAGGATAAATCATTTTTTGAAATCCAACCAATATCATGAACACGTCCTTGGGACCAATAATGTACTATCCAACATAACCATAAGATCATAATCTGGTGAAAATTGTCATAATTCACTGAGTAACGTAATAAACATTATACTCAAGTTTCATTAGTCCTAACTATGCCAAATATGCTAGCAACCTAGGGTAATAGGATCCTAGAATCATAATAGTATTTCACTTTAAGGGTTAATTTCCTTCTAGCCCCAAACTCATAAATTAAGCTAACTCACAGTGTTCTACCTAATATAACATCCTAACATCCCTATTTAACATGCAATGTATATAATACACCACCTCATGAAGAAAAGTAGACAAAAGTCTACCTCGATGTTGAACTACAGTCCTTGAAGCACCCAAATATCAGTCGTATTTACTTCAGGATTCCAAAAAATAATCACACTATTAAAACAGTAATCTATATGTTGTTAGGAGTAAAACTAAACCCATATTGCTATAATCAAGACGAATCTAAAAGCGGATCAGAAAAATAAGTTTGAAAATAAAAAAGGTAAAATCATAATGTTATTTTAGAAATATTTTCCTCATACTTATAGGAGTCTACAATTAAAAAACCAAGCCAAAAAAAGATAAAAAATGAGGTTCAAATCAAAGAAAAACTATTTTCAAGATTTACCGGCAAAAATCCCAAAACCTATTTTAAAATAAATAATCTGAAGTTGTTTTGAAGATCAAGTAAAGGGAGAAATTATAATTATAATATAGATAACATACCCATATAATAAATCTCATAACCTCTTTTTGAATTGCCCAAATTCGATCTCCCAAGCCTCAAAAATGGTGAAAATGGGGTTTTAATTCTCAACTTGGTCGAAATCATGACAAATAAAATATAAGTTCTTGAAAATGGGGAAAATAGAGTGATAAATTGATATACAATGATTCCACGAGAAAAAATGAATCAAAAATCATCAAAATCGGAGCTTCCTAGCTCCAAAAATGTCAAAAATATGAATTTAGGTCTTGTACTAGCGATGGCCGCTAAAGCAACACTTTGATGCATAAGCAACCTGGTAAAAGGGTTAAAATTTCACTTAAGAGGCCAAATGGTCGCTTAAGCTACCTGGTGAAAGGCATGCTTTTACGAACACCCGAGCACTAGCAATATCAAAAATTTATTTTTGACCCTCGAAACTCATTTAGAACTCTAAGAACATGATCCAATAGTGAAATTTGATTGTAAAATGCATTACGGATTCAATAAAATCATCAAAACTTTAATCAAAGATCATTTTGACTAAATATGGGACCCACACCTATAGTTTTATTTTTTATATAATCCACCCAATTGGCCAAGATATGTCCGGAAGCGTCAGGTCCCTCTAGCCAAATATCAATGTTTCAGAGCTGATGGCACTATCAAAATACTAATCTGAGGTCATTTACTAAGATTTTTTATCCAATTCCAAATCATAACCAACGAAATCTCCAAAATAGGAAAATGAGCCTAAAATCTAAAAAAACTATTTGATAATCGAACCAACAGTTTTGTCGAGTTATAAATGACTTGTAGCCACTGTGGGAAGGATTGAAATGTTGAAAATGCCGTAAATTAAGGAAATGACCTAGAGGGTCATTACATTATATTACTCCCAGCACAACCCATAAACTTTTTCAACACCAATTATTACTATTTTGGGCTTCATATTCATCTTTTTCTTCTTTAATTTTACACTTTTTAACCATATTATTTTTTCAACTAAGCGCTTAGGAGTTGTGAATCAAATGACGGTCAATCAAAGAATGGAAATGGGAAACATATGATACTACCAAAGAATAGGCTAAAGGTTCAATAAGGCTAACAAAGATTATGCACCAGGGTAGATAATAGAGAGTATGAAACATAGTTATTGAAGAAATACCTATATTATTTCCTTAACCCAACACTCTTTATTTTTCTTTGTGCACACACCTAGCAAGTTCTACATATCACTATGGACAAGGAATACATAATAAAGACTCACATCAAGAATGGCACATGCTCAAGTCAAGTAGTATCCCTATAAACTCAAAACCAAGTAATAACACGAATTCAAAATTAATCCAATATCGTACAAGAGTCATATAAATGAGCCTAGGAGTCACAAAAATAGTCATTCAACACATTCCACATGTTTTCACATTCAAAGGCACTTGCATCATGTAATCACACATAGCACTAGTAAGAATATCTCACTTATTCCTAATACAATAAGAATATCTCACTTATTCCTAATATAAAAAATTTAAAATTTACTCCTAAAAATAAAAAGGGATACTGGGTTCAAAGGGCGCTTCCTCAGAAAAGAACCGAAAAGAAAAATCAAGGGGTGGATGAAGTGTGCCCCTACTACTGGCACCGTACTAAAAATAAATACGTAGAAAATAAAATTTATTTATATTTTTCATATTTAGTCAAAAACTAGAAAAAAAATAAAACAAAATCCTATAGAAACACTTCACCTTAAACCATGAGAAGATTCCCCGCCCCACATAAAAACATACTTTGTCCCCAGAGTATATCTCGAATGCAAGGATAGAATTACTCCTTGAGGCTTCTAGGCCTAGCTAGGAGTATCTTTAGTCATTAATAAGGCTTGGTGGACTCCACAACTAGTATTTTCATGCTTCTTAGCTTAGATCTTTGGTGCTCAGACTTTCCTTCAACCATTGACTTAACAAAAACAAAAACAAACGTGATAGTAATGAAAAATTAAGAGAATAAAATACCTACCTTAACTTGGGTTTCCTCCCAAGAAGCGCCTTATTTAGTGTCGTGGCACGACCTACATCACTACGTCAATTGTATTTCTTTATTCTCTTTCTCCTACACAGGCAATTTTCTCACTCTTTTCTGAACTTTCAAGTATGTACTCTCAAGGTCTACATCTGTTTCAACAATAGCATTTTTAGGCTCTTCTTTTAGCTTTACCCTTTCAGGCATAATCAAATTAGGTAACTCTATGAAATGGTCTGAAGAGGTCTTTTGTGGTGTATGCTCTACCACCCTACTCTCATCCACATCCATAGTCGTAACCATACATAAATCCTTATAGTGCAAAGGTGGATTGATGGGTTTCTATACTTTGAAGACCACATCTTTATCATTTGGTCTCTTTTTAAGAGTGCCCTCTTTAACATCAATCAGTGCTCCTCCCATTAACAAGAATGGATGTCCTAATATGATCATAACCCTAATATCTGCATCATAATTAAGAATAACAAATTCAACAGGAATAATTAACTTACCAACCTTAATGATGACATCCTTAGTGATTCCTTTGGAATTCACTCTGTTTCTCTCCACCATTTAGATCACCAAAGAATATGGCCCCATACTACCCAATGTAAGAGTAAAATATATAGGGGCATTAAATTGATGCTCTCCCCCAAGTCACTCAAAGAGTATACCACCTCATTATCACCAATCTATATGAGAAGGGTAAAACTCCCTAGGTGTTTCAACTTCTGTGGCATATTCCTTATCACAACTGAACTACACTTCTTAATTAGTGCCACTATCTCAATATCTCTCAGCTTGATCTTATTGGTTACCATATCCTTCAATTACTTGGCATACTTAGCCATACCCTACAAAATATCTAACCATGGGAGGTTAATGTGAAGTTATCTGAACCTGTCAAAGAACTTCTTGAAATATGCATACTCTTTAGCCTTATAAAGCCTTTAAAGGAATGATAGTGGTGTCCTTTCTTGAATCTACAAAGCTTTCTTAGTTTACAGGTACTCAAATTTCATTGAATTTTCAACATTTTTAGCCGCAACTTCCTTCTCTTTTACCTACTGTGGGAATAACTTTACCAGTGCCTCTTGATTTTTCCTTGGAGGTCTATCAATGAGATATCTACCATTCCTTAAGGTGATTGCTGATGTTCTATGAATTCATAGAACTTTTGATAATTAAAATGATGAAAATATACAAGTTACTTAGGTTGTTTTGTGAGATATGATGTGTTTTGTGTTATGTTTTCTAGGAAATCAAGTTTTGGAGCTATCCTAGAATAAAGGAATGAAATTTGAAGTTTGTATTACTGAAGTAGGAACCTATGGGGTGTAGGTACCAAAGTAGGTGCCAGAAGTTGAGATCTAGAGACTTAGAAGTTTAGAAAAGAAAGCCTGGTCACTTATAGAAGGAACCTACACCCTGTGGGTGCCACCTACAGTTCGTAGATGATAGTAAATACCAGCATAGTCTTAGAAAAGCAAAGTACAAAGATTTTAAGAAATAGTTTGAGGCCAAGGAACCTACGTGGGACCACCAACAATCTATAGGTGCCACCTACAGCTCATAGGTGGCCTAGTAAGTGGCCACCAACCTTATTTTTCCTTTTTTATTTGGGAATGATTTTCTATCATTTCCTTGTATTCTATAAATATCCTTTTGATATCTTCTAGTTAGTTTACACACTCTTGATACTTACAAAGATAGATTTGATTTTTATCTTGGGATTATTTTGTATTGATTTTAGTTAATTATTCAATCAAGGACTTTGGGTTTATTAATTGATTATTGTGATACTATTTGAATGCTTTCAATTTTGAGTTTCTTTAATTGTTTCACAATAATGAGTGGCTAAAACCCTTACCTAAGGTTGTGGGAACTCTAGCATACAGACAAAGTAGGGGAAGTGCAAAGTTTTTCTAAACTAATATCATTGCATATATTATTGTTATCTTTAGTTTAATAGATTTCTTAGCGGTTGAAAATGTTAAGAATATACCTAGTAAATCACTATTTAAATCACAGGAGGAGTAGGGATCAGGAAAAGATAATCACAACAGTACTTTGAAGATTAATTATCAATCAAGGTTAATCAGCATCATCTACTTAAGACAGTTATCTATTATCTAATGACTTGAGACTCAAAAGGTAATAATTAACTAGGATCTAGGAAAAGGGTTAGTAATACAAAACCCTGAAACTCAAAAGGTAAAAGGTAAAATATATCAATAAGTCCATAAGATAGTTGATAGTACATAATTATCAGATATTACATGTAAGATATCGGGCTGGTTCAACAAAGCACGGTAAACCTACTAAGTTGAGAAGCCAGGGGAACACAGTCATAGTTTTCATCTCTGATTGGTTAGAACTAAAGTTGAGTTTTGTTATTTGTTCGAGATTATAATAACAAACCTCCCACTGTCTTTCCAATGCTACTTGTTAACTTCAGTAAAATTGAAAGATAAATCATATATTCCCTATGGGTTCAACCCCAATATAAGTTGGGTTACTTTACTTGACAGCAACCTCGTTATCTTCTATTAGAAGTGTAGTTAGGGCATTGATCAAAATTTTGGCACTGTTGTAGGAGAATACAGTGTTGAGTTATTGATTGAAGTTGCTAAAGTTTTTAATTTTTGTTTTTTTCTACTAGTTGGATATATGTCGGTGTATGCCTAACACCAAGAGTCAAGGCATTCCCTTACTCCCACTGAATCCTAACCCATAGAGAATCTTATATCCTAATCATGAGATGATAGAACAAGTATGTGCAGGCCATCTTGAATGGGTTCAAAATAACCTTAGTGGTGTGCCTCCCCCTCCTCTAAGAAGAGTTTAGGAAATTACTGATAATACCATTGAATAATTATTAGTGAAAGCTGATACGATTGAAAGGGCCAACATAGCTTTTGATGTCATCATTCGAGGAATCAAGCTTTGGTCACATTTAAGGCCAAAGAATATGCAAGGAGAAACCATTTTTGACACTCGAGAAAGTAATTTCATGTGTGGACGGTTGCTTGGAGGCTTACTATGATGACTACCCGAGAGCTCCAAAGGATTGCACATGTTGAAATGTGAAGAGGAGTCTCAACACTACAAGGCCTCCCCATCATTGAAGTCCAAACACTCCATGGCCATGCTTCATTAAGGGATTTTTGGGATTGGACATATGGAAGTATGAAGGAGATTCTTAACACTCAAAACACACCATGGTCTCCCCTCTCATTAAGGGTGCTTCGGTTATTTTATCTTTTACTTATAATAGACAATAAATAGTCCCTTATTAGGTCATTTTCTCTTTAGTTTTTAATGATTATATTTTGAGAGAAACAATATTAAACTCCATTGGGAGGAACTTTTAGTGTAGGGCTTGGAAATGCCAAATAGTATAGGGCTTTGAAAAACCATTATTGATCTTTACTTAGAAATGGCGGTTGTAAAGTGGAGTTGATTCCCTTAGCGGTCACCGTAAGAGTTTCATATTGTTATTGCAGGTCTTAGGGTTCTTATCGTTTGATACATTGTTTGGTTCCTATTTCTTGTAATCCCGTATGTCAATCTATCTATCTTACTTTATTTTATTTGTGTTTGTTTGAAATCTTTTGTTCTCAGTTTTTAGTTGCTATCGTAGCTAGTTGCTTACCTTGTTCTTAGTTTCTCTTGGTGTTCTTAGCTGTTTTTGGTATTTAGTAACTTGACATGCATCATTTGGTATCAAAATAAAGGTTTGATTTCATTCCCATGAGGTCAATCTTGGGATTGTTACTTAGAAAATTAACAAAAAAAGTGTCAAAAATTTGAAAATCACGAAAAAAAGTAGTGTCACGTTTTTGTGTTTTGCCCAAATTTTGAACTTAGATCTAGGAAATTTTTGTGTGTTTTGTTTGTTTCTAGTGTTAAGTTCTTATTCCCTAACACTAATAAGTTCTAGATCTTGGATTTGAGCTTAATCCGGGTTATTTTGAGTTATTCACGATTGTTGAGCCTGAAGGTTGAAGAAACTTGAAAGGTGAATCTCAAAATTTGTTGAGGTTGGTGGCTTGAAAGTGTGTGGGTTATGATTAGTAGTTCAACGTGTGCATAAATAAACAGAAATCATTAAATTCAGAGCTCATTTGACTTGGATTCAATCTTTAAATGTTCTTGGTGTTCTTCATATTCTTCATGTATTGTTGAACAAATACATTTAAAAAGTGTTGTTTGATTCAAAAAGGAGGAGAAAGAGACTATACTACTTATTTTTCTCAAAGGATATTCCAAGTCTTCCAAAGGAAGAAAGAAATTCAAAAGGCATTTAAAAGAATATTCTCAAAGAAGAGGACAAGGGCAAATAGAAGGGGCGACCATCACAAATTCAAACTCATTTGAGCTTGGAAAAGGGTCTATTTCTTGTGTTTTTTCAGAAAAATCGGAAACTACTCCTCCTTGTTGAAGATTGATTGAATACAAGTTGAATACAAGAAAAAATTGTTAAAATTTGAACAACCAATGAGAGGCTGCCACGTCATCACCCTACCCAAAATTGTTTGAGCTCAAATTTTGTATTCTTGGTTTCTTTTCTTGACTTTTTTGGTTTCATTTCTTGATTCTAGCACTAATTAGCAACTAGTAATCACCTACTTATTTGTAAATTAGTTGTTTTCTATTTTTTTTTCATGTCTTCGTTCTTTGTGTGCTTTTCTTGTTTTTAATTCGTTGAACTTCTTTGTTTCAAGTTCCTAAGTAGATTTTGTTTTGTGTCTTGAGTCGATCAAACAAGAATCTATTCCGGATGCAAAGTAGTGATTGATACCTTATTGACTACCAAAATTTAAGCAACTTTCAATATTTGCTGCTCCAATTGTGAAGATCACAAAGGTTAGTGTATATGAGTTTTGGTGAAGAGTTTTTACTACTAATCTTGTTTGTTCATTTTGTAGGTACAAGGTGATATAAGGGGAACATGTCTTCGAGATCCTCAGATTATTATGACTATAATATGGGAGACTATGATTATAGTGTGGGATTTTTTGTCTACGATGATGATAGAGATTATGGTGGCTATGAAAATAGCCATGATTAAGACATGGGCAAAATAGAGGGTTACGGGTTCGAAGGACAAAATAAGATGAATGAAGTTCCTAGTGCTTATGGTGAATATGGAAATGATGAAGAGCCTTGTGATGGTTTTTATGATGAAAATGGGGCATATGAGGAGTCTTACACTTCCCATTTCGAACCTAGAATTGGTGTAAGGTATAACCCCTTTATTTTCAAAGCTTATGAGAGCTACGGTAAGAGTTCACATATAGAGTATGAAGATTCATATTCTTTACCTTGTAGTACTTTTTATCAAGGTTGAAGTGGTGTGAATGGTTATCCTAGCTATAGTGGAGGTTGTCCCAAGAAAAAAAATGGGTATGCATCTCCAAAGTTGAGGGGTACTCATGTGCCCATGGGGTATACTAATCCTTACAATGTTGATCCAAGAAGGAATGCTCACTTTGGAAATGTAAGCATTGTAGGGTTCCAAGCTGCCTCACCGTGCTAGATGATAGGTGCTATAAAAACTACATCATTCCACCCATAGTTGACCATTTAGGATTGTTTCGAGAACCTCTACTTGTTCCATATTCCTTGGATGGGTATAAGGTTACCAATAAAGTGAAGGTTGTCTTCAACCAATTTGAATACTATGAGAAGGTGTGGTGCGATATCTTCCCCTTGAAACAAGGTCTTGTAAGCTTGGGTGCCAATTGGCTTGCACGACATAAAGTTCCAACTGCGCAAAATTGGCCTAAGGTTGTAAGAGAACAATGGGGAAATCATCTCATTACATCCATTCTTCTTAAGTCTCAAAAGGAAGTGAACACTTACTCTAATTCGAATGAAAATGAGAGACAAAAGATTAAGCGGAGTACGGGTGTACAAGATAGCAATCTGAGAGTAGTAAAAGGAGTGGTTGTGAGAAGTGAAGTGAGGGGGTTTCCACTAAAAGCTTACTTTGTTTGTCCTTCTATCTCTAAGGATATTTGTGTAGGTACCAACATGGAAAGCGGAGGAGAACAAGTGCCAAAATAAAAGAGCCCCTTTAAAGATTTAATGAGAGAAATCTTACTTGCTTCCGAAGCTTGTAAGGGACCTTCACACCAAGTTAAGGAAGAATATACTCAAGAACTTTAAGGTAAAATAGCTTACTCTCACACTTTTGTGCATGTGAAAGATGATTGTGTGGCTAGTAGCCCATTGAGTGTGGGTAGTAGCTTACCTACTTGTGAGTCTATTGATTCTTTGCCGTTTGTTTATGATGTACATGTTGTGAGTGTGGATACACTAGTTGATCATATAGATGACCAAATTGACTCTTCTTGTAAGATTAATTTATGTCCACCTAGTGTTGAAGCCATTATGTTACATGATAATACATCATATTGTGGGAATTGTGATGATCAACTTGTGTGCAAAACTAGTCCACCACTTGAGGTTATGTATGTTGTAATTAATAGACCTCAAGTTAGTGAAGAATTTAAAAATATTGGTCAAAAGGATAGGAGTGAACCTGTGATCTTGTACTTTGGTAAAGATTCTAATGTTTGCTTGGCTCATAGGGATAATCATTTTCTTGAAACAACTTTGAAACTTAATAATGATATTTTAGAGAGTGAACTTGCTTGTTCCAAATTTTTCCCCAGGATAGATCATTCTCTCTTTAGGTATAATATCTTGTTTGAAGATGGTGCAATCACTCCTAATGAATCTAGTGGTGAGAATGATGTTGAAGGTATAGCTTGTCTTGAAGTCTATAGCCTATATCCTAACCCACTATGGTGCGACAATATTTCTCCTAAAGATGGAAATCTCTTCTTGAAAGATGAGAGTACTCTTAAGGGTAACGAATAGGTTATCTTGGGAAGGAATAACCTATTGGGTGATGATAGCTTTGAATTGCTTGAATATTTAAGAAACCCAATAGGCTATTGTTCCTTGAAAAATAATTGCGGATGTGATCCTTTGTATGACACCCCATCTTTGTTTGATAATTATGAGGATGAATTTCTTGCTTCTTATAAAGATTTAAGCAATAATCCCTTTAGTTTTGGTGGTGGTATGTGTCTACTTGAGGGTTCCTCCATAAAAAGAGAAAGTTTCCATTGCTTGGAAATCACTTCTTCTTCTACTATGTGTGACCTTATTGTTGAGAATACTCATGATGATGATGTGGAAACTAGTAGTGAGTACATACATGAGGATATCTTAGTAGAATTTGACTTGAGTGATACCTTTCTCTACACTCTATTTGCTTTTGATGATATGTATGCTATTATAGAGAGTGTATATTGTAGTTTGGATGAAGCCTATGGGGAAAGGGTGTGTTGTCTAGACCCATGTCTATGGCCACTCTTTCCATTTAACCCCAGTGCTGAATATGCAAATGGTGATGTTCACGCACCTAACTTGTTGCTTGGTCTACATGACAAGCAAAGTGTCATTCTTGAAAACCTGAGAGCAAAAGTGTCATTGCCTCCTGAGGGTAATGCTTCTAAATGTGCATCCTTGCTTGACATACTTTTGCTTAAGTTGCATGAATCCCGACTTGTGGATGCCAAGTTGCCTATTTGTTTGAAAGGAATAATGTATATGTTCTTAAATGCTTTGTCTTCAACCGTGTATGCCTTTATACTTGATTCCTTTCTATACTACCTTTTTGCTTATGATGACATCCATGCTAGTCTTGGATTTGTTCTATATAGAGGTAGGAAACTTGTTGGTTGATCCACTTGTTTGAGTGAGAATGCTATATAGGTCTTGTGGACTTTAGGACCACTTGAAGAACCACCCTTGGTGAGGTGTCTTGAAGAAGAAATGAAACAATTGTGTCTTACGGCTCATAAGATCCAACTTCTACCTTTTGAATTGTGTGATGAAATTAGGACCTTTGTAGTTTCATTTATCTCTTGGTAATTACCATATTAAAATCCTTCGTTCATCTTTCATTGAGTTTTTAATATTCAATTCAAAGGATCCTTGGTTATATTTACTGTATATGCAACCTTGGCATGATGAAATGATTTTTTATGCTAATCCTAACCCCATGCCATGAGGAATTTATGTTCTCTTGTCTTTCCATTGATTTTGGAAGGTATGGATTGAGGTCGAATCCTCTTTAATAAGGAAAGGATGATATGATCCAAAGGGCCAAAATAGCTTTCGATGCCATCATTTGAGGCTAACACACGAGGAATCGAGCTTTGGTCACATTGAAGGCATGAGAATATGCAAGGAGAAATCGTTTTAAACACTCAAATTAGCAATTCCTTGTATGGAGGGTTTCTTGGAGGCTTACCCTGATTACTACCTAAGAGCTCTAAAGGATTGTTCATGTTGAAGTGTGAAGAGGAGTCTCAACATTACAAGGCCGCCCCTTCATAGAAGTCCAAACACTCCATGGCCGCCCTTCATTAAGGGTATTTTGGTGATTGCACATGTTGAAGTGTGAAGAAGAGTCTTAACACTCCAAACACACCATGTCTACCCCTCTCATTAAGGGTGCTTTGGTCATTTCATATTTCATTTGTAATAGATTATAAATAGTCCCTTATTAGGTCATTTTCTCTTTATTTTTTTATGATTATATTTTAAGAGAAACGTTTTTGAACTTCATTGGGAAGAACTTTTAGTGTAGGGCTTGGAAAAACATAGTAGTGTAGGGCTTGGAAAATTCATTATTGATCTTTGCTTAGAAACGGTGGTTGTAAGGCGGAGTTGATTCCCTTAGCAGTCACCATAAGAGTTTGGTGTTGTTATTGCGGGTCTTAGGGGTCTTATGTTTGATACACAGTTTGGTTTCTAATTCTTGTAATCTCGTATGTCAAGCTATCTATCTTACTTTATTACATTTTTTCTTGTTTTAAATCTTGTATTCTCGGTTTTTAGTTGTTGTTGTAGCTAGTTTCTCACCTTGTTCTCAGTTTCTCTTGGTGTTCTTAGCTGGTTTTGGTGTTTAGTAACTTGACCTGTTTCATAAGCAAATGTTGAGAATGCAAGGAGGAAAGCAGATACCCGGTGTTTAGCTTTGGAGGCAGAGCTATCTAGGCAGAAACTTGGAGTATATCATCGAGCAGAACTGGATAGTAATCAATAAAAAGTTTAAGGTGATCGAGCTTAAGTGATCCCAACATACTAGTACCTACATCCATATAATCATAAGAAAGATACAGGATACATTGAGCAAGAAAAAATAGGAGTTATGATTCCTCCTGCTTTGCCACCAGGTGTTAAGTTTGAAATTACCAGTGCCATGATCCAGCTCTTAATTCTTAAAGGTGTGTTTCCAAGTTTGGCTACGGATGATGCAAATATGGATCTAGCTAATTTTATTAGGATTTGCACTTTTTATACCATCCTCAGGGTAGATAAGGAGGCACTTAGGCTGAGGTTGTTCCCTTTTTCATTGACTGGAGAAGCTTCTTTGTGGTTGGGGGAACTTCCTAGAGGATCGATTAGCACTTGGAATGAGTTGCACAAGTAATTCTTAGACTATTTCTTTCGTCTGTCCAGAATATTGCAGTTAAAATATAAAATATATAACTTCAGGCAACTATATTCTGAGTTGATATATGAGGCATGGTTTCAATTTAATAATTAGTTGACCATGGTACCTAATCATCCCATTCGGGGACAAACTTTATAGAGATATTTTATAGAGCCCTGAACATCAATTCCAGAGCCATGGCAAACACAATCACTGGATGAGTTTTTATGTGTTTATGTTAAGAAGTAGCATCTGATATTCTAGACCATATCTCTCTCACCAATCGAGGGTGGCATACTTGGGAGGGTGAGAGGGATGCTTTCACTTATGGTATTGGAGCTTCCATCGACCATACAGTGGGTGATGATTATGTGGCGTAAGAGATTATATAGCTTAGAACAGAAATTAGGTTGTTGACGAAGCAGTTTGTAATAGTGAATTCTGAGAAGGTGAACACAATGGGCATGCAGGTAAGGCCTCTAAACTTTATGATTTTGATATAGATGAAGAGGCTAAGTATCTAGATCGATAATGGTGTGCTACCAAGACAAAGGGCAAGGAAAACAAGGTTGGAACTACTCTAGAGATAGATATAGATATCACACTAGGAAGCATGAAGGTTAGTGGATAGAAAAATATGACTACAAGGAGAAAAGAGACAGGTATGTTCCACCAGGAAGTCGTGATACTAAATCGAGAATGGAGGCGATGTTGTGCAAATTGGAGAAGGGTCAAGAAAATCAGGAAACATGTCTTAAGGAGTTTAAGGTTGATATCTCAGGTATGACCTAGAAGGTTGAGTTTCATGTAACTATGATCAAGTAGTTAGAGCAGTAGTTTGGGAAAATGTCTGCTACTTTGAAACAGGGGAATCCAGGTACCCTTTCGAGCTACACGGTTCATAATCCAAAGAATTATGATTATTGTGTCACTATCACCACTCAGAGTGGTAAGTCTACTATTGATCCATCGTTGCCTGTTAATGATGTGTCAAAGAATGATAGTACTGTAGTTGATGCGACACTATCTATGGAGTCGGATAAGTCGACAGGTGTTGATGGTAATGTTGATGAGGATAAAGGTAAGGCCAAGGTCGATGAGCTTGTGGTGAAGCAAACTCCATGACATACCCCACCTTTTCCTCAAAAATTGAAATAGAAAAAAGAAGAAGGGAAGTTCAACAAATTTATTGATATACTAAAAGAGTTGAGCTTGATCATCCCTCTTCTTGAGGCTTAGGAGAAGATGCCTGGGAATACCAGGTTTATGAAAGAATTGGTGATGAAGAAGAGAGGGGATAGTTTTGAGGATGTTGGGGGATTGCACCATTGCAGTGCAAACACTTTTAAGTCTCTGGCCCAAAAGAAGGGTAATCCTGGAGCATTTACGATCCTATGTACTGTAAGGACATCCAGATTTGCCAGTTCATTTTTGACTTGGGAGCTAACATTAATTTGATGTTTCTGGTTGTATTCAAGCATTGGGATTAAGCCCTCCAAAATTGACTACTATGCAGTTGTTGCTGGCAAATCACATAGTAAAAAAACCCGTGGGCATATCATTTAATGTGTTGGTGAAAGTTGATAATTTCATCTTTCCGTCTGACTTTGTAATTTTGGAATATGAGGTTGACTTTGAGATACCCATCATATTGGGAAGACCATTCATGGCTATGGTAGATCGATGGTTGATATGAAGAAGAGGGAGCTTAAGTTCAGAGTCAATAACGAGGAAGTCATATTGAACGTCCGAAGAACTATGAAGCAGCCAATCGACATGAGGGTGATGTTGGTCATTCATCGTATTGATGACCCATGAAGGTATTCTTTTGTGTTGCTTGATAAATTTTGAATAATCAAAGTGCCCATACCGTGTCACAATGTTAAATCAGGCACTACATGGGAGGCAACCTATGGACTTGTTGGTGAAGTCTGAGTAACCAACTTTGCCACGTCATGTCGCGATGTTAAATCAAGAAATGGATGGGAGGCAACCCACTATTTTAGTGTTCACATTTATTTCTTTTCTTTTGTAGGTGAAGTAGGATGAGGATTAGCTCGGAACATGGTAATACATTGCGTCTTTCAAAATATTCCAGGCAAGGGGACTTTGTGACCAACTCATAAATATCATAAGTCCTGCTCAGGGCAAGTAAGTTGTTGACGCAACCCGCCCTGGGGACTTGTTGTAATGGGTGTCCCAAGTTCGATCAAGACCGAAGACCACCCCATTACCAAACCTAACCTCTAACCACCTGCCCTGAGTTGGCTAAATTTTGAGCATGTAAAAAGATAGTGTAATAGCTCACATAAAGAATCTGGGATAATATCAATACCGTGACTGACCCAACCGAGTCAAACCATCCCATACTAATAGTCCAACCATACCAACCATACAAAAACAAGGTCCATAACCAAGGAAGTTCCAAAACATAATATAATTAATCCTAAAATGAAATAGGATGGAACAATGAGAAATTATGTACGATGATGCCAGCCTCAATACCAATCCGATCCCCCCCATTCTAACCCATAGAAGTACCACAAAGCCTCTAGACAAAAAAGAGTAATAAAATCCAGTTGGGACATGCCCCCAACCATAGCCAAAACTAATATCCAGAATAAAACCAAAATGTCTAAAAATACCCATAATATGAAATGGAGCCTTCCGAAAGGATGAAAGCTCACCACATCAGTCCAAACATTTTCCCTAAGTCAAACACTATGTAGGAGGAGAAGAACGGCCAGTTACTACATAGCGTGGGTATACAGCCGCTAATAGACGGAGTTAGAGAGTGACCAGTAGCATGATCTTAGGGTAAGGATAAATAATGCCATTTATAAAACCAAGTAAAAACCATCCATATACACAACCATATATAGATATATATATATAAACATGTTGGGAAAAGGGACTAGGTTTAGAATGCCTCTAAAACCATTACCTGGGTTATGTAGCGTTGTCGTCCTAAACCACCCATGAACTGTATGTGTTTTGCTCCCCCTGCTGAAAGGGCCCCAGTGTGTGTAGATGCACGACCAGGGAAGAAACCTTTGGGATGACTAGTATATTCCCCAAATATAGTATGACATCATGCACACGGTCACCAAGACCAACCTCATATCGACAAATATGGGTTTCCAGATGGGGACCTCCACCTTCCACGGCATTGCTACATATCCCTCCATTATTGCCTAATTAAAAGAAAATTCCAAATAACCAAACCATTTTTCATTTATTAACCAAGGCCATTCATATTGGTATAGTCATACCAACCCTTACTTGTAAGCATCATCCATAGCCAACCATTTATAGGTTTAAGGGGACTTTCAATGGCCTTTCCATTTACCATACTAAACCACTTGGGGGACTCCATGTACCCCACAAGCATAATAATTATCCATTTACCATTCCAAGCAATTTAAATTATGGAAAATTCCTTTACCAAGTTGTAAAACATGCAAGAGCTCAATTAAAAGTAGTCAATGTAATGAACATATCTTTATAAGCATTTTGTCAATCACATTGGGGGCATAATATGACCAAAACCAATTCCAATTACCATTAAACCATTTCCATGAAATGCAATTATCCAAAACCACCATTAATGCATATAAAAGCATAATTAAAACCATGGGAAATGATAACCAACCATTTTATATCAAAACCCCCAATTCATATTTGAAAACCAAAATCATAAAATCAATGAAAACATGGAAACATTCATAAAACCATGCCTTTAGATAAAATTAACTATGAGGGAAGAGAACATGCCTTAAACCAAGATGATGACGGAAAGAAATCACAAAGACAAGCCCCAAATTGATCCTTTAGTTGAAACCCTTGCTTCCCTTGCCCAAAAGCTTCTGAGAGAATTTTAGAGTTTTTAGAAGAGTTTCTAAGTGTTAATGGATGGAATAATAGGGTGAATAAACTTCCAAGTAGGTTAGAAGTCGTCGGTCCTTATTAGGATAAGTGGGGAAATATTTAGAATACCCCCACTTAAGTTGCACCAAAATCCCATCATAGGGATATGACTGACCCACACGAGTTGTACCCGCCGATACGATTGGTATCCTTCATTCGTATCCTAGCCTCAATCCTTGGATCAAACACTATCTAGCATATGAATCATCTATCCAAGTCGTATTGACAACATACATCCATACCTTTCATCCATACCCCTGGATGACTCGTACCCATACGAGTCCTAGGTATGACTCATACCCTGTCTTACGACTCATGGTGAGCCACTCATACACAGATCCAACCTAAGTAACCACGTCTAATATTAAGTTAAGGAACCAAACAATCCGTAACCTCTAATATGACTCGTACCCCTAAGTTGTATCCATTCCAAGAAGTAAAATCCATCCCACTAACCAAAACTGGTCAGCATATGGCTAGACCATGCCATCTGTTCGCCAACATAAGACTCGTACCCATAAGTCGTATTGGGTCTAGAGATCAAAATTCCAAGAAATTTCTAAGGTCCATAAATCAAGGTGTTTCGATCTCTCCCGCTAGGAACATTTGTTCCCGAACGACGGATAAGGTAGGAGTAACCACACGCAAGAGTCATTTGCATTATCAAATATATTCCCAATCTTTAACAAAGTTTGAAAACAAAGAGGCAAAGATATAAATCTTTCCATTAACAACTCTGAAAAATAAAGATGTGTTAAAGACACATAACTTCCGCATGAATCTCAAGAGAAGAAAACAAATCCAGATATTTGGATTTCATGTCCTCTTCTGCTTCCCATGTAGCTTGCTTCACCTTATGGTTCTGTCAAAGAACCTTAACCGAAGACATATCCTTGGTCCGCAACCAATAAAACCTACCAATCCAAGTTCTCAACCAGGACTTCTTCGTAAGACAACGAATTAATGATACCCAATCCTTCCAAAAGAACAACCGAAGAAGGATGACCAATGCACTTCCTCAACATGAAAACATGAATGACCGAATGAACAAAGCTCAAGCTAGAAGGTAACTCCAACTCATAAGCAACATTACAAATTCTCCATAACACCTCATAAGGACCTATATACCAGGAACTGAGATTCCCCTTATTGCCAAACTGTACTACTTCCTTCATGCGAGATACTTTGAGGAAAACCTTATCCCCAACCTCAAACTCAAAGTCTCTATTCCAAACATCCGCATAGGACTTTTGGCAACTTTGGGAAGCCGTAAGCCTCTCCCGAATCACCTTCACCTTTCCATATCTGGGTAAACCAAGTGGATACCAAACATGTCTGCCTCACCAAGCTTAAACCAACCAACAGGAGATCTACACCTCCTACTATACAATGCCTCAAAAATGGTCATGCTAATACGAGAATGATAGCTATTGTTATAAGCAAACTCCACCAAAGGTAGATGCTCAACAAAATTTCCACCATAATCAATCACACAAGTCGGAAGCATATCCTCCAATGTCTAAATGGCTCCCTCTGCTTTCCCATTAGTCTACTGATGGACAGCAGTACTTAATATCACCGTAGTCCCCAAACCTTTCAGAAAAGATTGCTAGAAGTAATATGTAAACTGCATATCATGATCAGAAATAATTGAAACAGGCACCCCATGCAGGTTCACAATCTTCTGAAGATAAATCTTAGCATAATCCTCCACCGAGAAGATAGTCCGTACTGGGAAAAAGTTTGTAAACTTAGTCATCCTATCCACGATGACCCAAATTGAATCATATTGATTTCCAAACTGAGGAATACAGGTAACAAAGTCCATATTGATCACTTTCCACTTCCATTCGGGCAAATCAATTTCTTGATACAACCCTCCTGGCCTTATGTGCTCAACCTTATCTTATAGACACACCATACACTTAGCCACAAAATCAGCCACATCCCTCTTCTTGCCATTCCACTAATAGATCTCCTTGAGATCATGATACATCTTAGTCGAGCTAGGATGAACACTATAGCACGACTCATGTAACTCATCCAAAATCCTTTGTTGTAACCCATCGACATCAGGAACACACAACCTCCCTTGAAAAGTAAAGTATCATCACCACCGATCTCAAACACTACTACCTTTTGCTAACTAATGTCACTCTTTATTTTCATCAAGATAGGATCTAGCACTTTCTTCTCCTTATTCTCCACACCAAGAGACGATCGAACCACTTCTTGCACCACCAAACCACCATCCTTAGAGTCGAAGAGCTAAACTCCAAGATTAGCCAAGCAGTGAATATACTTCACCGATTCCCACTTTCCATCCTTCACATAAGCCAAACTCCCCATGGATAACTTGCTAAGAGCTTTAACAACTACATTAGCTTGCCTGGGTGATAGTGAAGACTCATCTCATAGTCATTAAGAAGCTCAAGCCATCTCCTCTGCCTGAGATAAGCTTTTTCTGATTGAACACATTTGTAGACTCTTATGATCAGAAAAGATATCTGCGTGCACACCATACAAATAATGCCACCATATTTTCAAAACAAGCACAACTGTCAATAGCTTCAAATCATGAGTAGGATAATTTCTCTCATGCACCTTTAACTGAATGGAAGCATAGGCAATCACCTTCCCATGCTGCATCAATGCACAACCAAGCCCTAACTAAGATGTATCACAATAAACCACATATCCCTCATTTCCTTTCGGCAAAGTTAGAATTGGAGCCGAAGTTAACTTATCCTTTAACTTCTCTAAACTCCCTTCACAAGTATCCAACAAAGAAAACTTAACTTTCTTCTGAGTTAACTTAGTCAAAAGAGTAGTAATCGACGAAAATCTTTCCACAAACTGCCTATTATACCCAGCTAAACCAAAGAAGCTCCGAATGTCGGATGAAGTCATGCATCTAGGCCACCTTTTTACCACAGCAACCTTTTGTGGATCCACCATTATCCCCTCACTAGAAATAATATGACCCAATAAAGTTACAGCGTTCAACCAAAACTCACACTTGGAGAACTTGGCATACAACTGTTGTTCCTTTAAGGTCTGCAACACCATACGAAGGTGATTAGCATGATCCATCTCACTTTTCAAATAGACCAGAATGTCATCAATAAACACAATGATGAAAAGATCCAAAAACTAAGGAAAAACCTATTTGATCAGATTCATAAATATTGTTGGAGCATTAGTCAACCCAAATGATATTACCAAAAACTCAAAGTACCCATACCGACTACTAAAAGTCTTCTTAGGGATATCCACCTCCCTAATCTTTAGTTGATGGTACCCAGACCAAAGATCTATCTTAGAAAAGAACTTTGCACCTTGCAAATGATCAAACAGATCATCTATCAGAGAAAGAGGATACTTGTTCTTGATCGTCACCTTGTTTAACTGCCTATAGTCAATGTGCATCCGAAAGGAAACATCCTTCTTACGCACAAACAACACCGATGCACCTCAAAGAGATACACTAGTATGAATAAACTCCTTATTTAAAAGATCTTTAAGTTGTTCCTTGAGTTTCCTTAACTCAGCCGGAGCCATTCTATACGGAGGAATAGAAATTGGATGAGTGTCCGGAACCAAGTCAACACTAAAATCTATTTCCCCATCCGGTGGAACACCTTGAAGATCATCCGGAAAGACCTATAGAAACTCATTAACCACTAGAACTAAATGGAAAGAAGGACCTCCCTAATTAGAATATTTAACCCGGACTAAATGGTAAAGATGGCCTTTAGAGATCAATATCGAAGCTTTAAAATACGAAATAAATCTCCCCCCAGGAGCTAGAGAAACACCCTCCCATTCTATAACCGACTCAACAGGGAACCTAAAGATAACCCTATGGGTCTAATAATCCAAGGATACGTAATAAGAATGCAACTAATCCATTCCTAGAATGACATCAAAATCCACCATATCTAACTCAAACAGATCTACCAAGGTCTGCTTGCCACCAACAGATACCTCACACCCCCTATAGACTTTCTTTGCAATAACCGAGTCATCTACTAGGTAGAAATAAAAAAAAGATCTGTAATAACTTTTGAATTAAAACCAAAAGATACATCCACATAAGGAGTCACATAGGAGAGAGTAGACCCTAGATCAAGCAAATAATATATATCATGATAGAAAAGTTGTAATGTACCATTAACGACATCAGGCAATGCTTCAGATTTCTATTAGGACGCCAAAACATAAAACCTATTCTGACCAACACTAGAACCAGGAGCAGTAGCAGAAGTAGATACAACACCACCAGGTGTAGGAACAAAAGATAAAGCCACAGGGATTTTATTTTCCCTTGTGTAAACCTTATTAACTAAACAATTCCTGAGTCGATGGCCTACTTGGCCACACTTAAAATATTTATCCTTTTCTTTATCGTAATAATCCGAAAAGGATGACTATAAAATCGACAAGGAAGGCATGAAAAAACTGACTGGCCTCTACTTGCCTGAGATTAGGTACCCTGTCCCTAAAAATTATCACCACCATGATGACGACTGTCGCCCGTCTGTTAAAGAGCACTAGCAGAAGAGTAGGAACCCTACTTCTTCTTCTACCACTTTCCACTATCTCGACCACCCTGAGACTAAGCACCTCTTTGGTCAAAAATCCTATTTCTCTTTCCTTACCTATCTCTAAACTCTGCCTGCTTCTTCTTTTTATCCTCTACTTGCTGCATATGAACAGTTAACCTAGAGTATCCATATCCTTAATCAGCAAGGTAATTTTGCTCTCCAAAATCAAATTTTGATTCAACCTAGATATGAACTTCCTCATTCTATCACGCATGCCAGCCATCAAATAAAGAGCATACCTTGACAATTGTTGAAACTTCAAGGTATATTCTTTGATAGACATCCTCCCCTATTTAAGGTTCACAAACTTCTCCATCTTTACTTTCCTTAAGTCTTGGGGAAAGAAATGATCTAGAAAAATACCATAGAAGGCATCCCATAAGAATAAATCCTGCATATCTTCTTTATCCCTATCCCACTCTTAATACCGCTAATACGCAACCTCTTTGAGCTGATAAGATGTAAATTTTATCCCTTCCACATCAATAGCCTGCATCAAATGAAATATTTTTTTATCTTATCCTAGAAGAACTGTGGATCTTTCTACATCTTTACTCCAGAAAAAGTGGGAGGACCTATCTTAATAAATTAACCAACCCTTGTGGCCTCAGCAGACAAAGCACTAGCCGTACCCCACTCAGCCTGATAAACAACCAACTTAGCAATAGCATAAATAGACTGACAGAATTCTATATTAGTCACCTTGTCTTGAGAAGAACTAGTAGCAATAGGTGGAACTCCAAAATAATCGGGGATAGGACCATGAGATCAAAGTTAAAATCCAGAAGTAGGATACACCCCTTCAATATTACCCCCAGATGGGATAGAAGAATTTTTTTGTATTCCAGATCTACGAGGAATGATCTGAAAGACAAACAAACAAGGAATAAATAAGATTCTAGGACTGAGCCTCCTAGCTTAAAAATAGAATACCAATAAAGTAAAACATTCCTAAATGTCTTATAGGCCCTCCCTTATAAGTGTGGCATGCTACACCCCTCAAAAGAGACTCTAAAAACACGTCTGTATGGACTCCTAATTGACCATGAAACTAGGCTCTGATACAAACTTAATGCGACCCACCCTAGGGCCTTGTTTTAATAGGCATCCCAAGTACGAGTAGGATCGAAGACAACCCTCATTTCCCAACCCAACCTCCAGCAGCCTGCCCTGAGTTGAATTTGGAGCATATAATAAGATAGTATAACAGCTCACATAAGGACTCTGGGATAAGATCAAAACCGTGATCGACCCAACCGAGTCCAACCATCTCATACCAATAATCCAACCATACTAAAACAAGGGTCATAAACCAGGACATAACCAAAGATGTTCCAAAACATAATATAATTAATCCCAAAATAAGATAGGATGGAACAGTGAGAAATTATATCTGATGATGCCAACCTCAATACCAATACCAATTTTAAGGCTGACACCTATACCAATACCGCCCATTCTAACCCATAGAAGCACCACAAAACCTCTAACCAAAAGAGTAGTGAAATTTGGTTAGGACATGCCCGAACCATAGACAAAACCAATATCAAGAATAAAATTAAAATGTCTAAAAATACCCATAATATAAAATAGAGCCTTCCAAAAGGATGAAAGCTCACCACTTCAGTCCAAACATTATCCATAAGTCAATCACTATGTAGGCAGAGTAGAATGATCGGTTCCTGCATAGTGTGGGTATACATCTACCAGTACACGGGGTTAAAGAGTGACTGCTAGCATTATCTCAGGGTAAGGATAAAATAATGCCATTTAAAAACCCAAGTAAAAACCATCCATATACACACAACCTTACATAGATATATATAACCATGCCGAGAAAAGGGACCGGGCTTAGCATGTCTTTAAAACCTTTACTTGAGCTGTGTAGCTTTGCCGTCCTAAACCACCCACGAACTATATTAGTTCTTCTCACCCTGCTGAAAGGGACCCAGTGCATGTAGCCACACGACTAGGAAAGAAACCCTTGGAATGACTAGTACATGCCCCAAATATAGTGTGACACCATATCATTGCTATATATCCCATAATTATAGCCCAATTAAAATTAATTTCCAAATTACTAAACCATTTTTCATTTATTAACCAAGGCCATTGATACTGGTATCGTTACACCAACCCTTACTTACAAGTATCATCAATAGCCAACCATTTATAGGTTTAAGGGGACTTTTAAGTACCCTTCCATTTACCATATTAAACAACTTGGGGGATTCCATGTACCCCACAAGAATAACCATTAGCCATTTACCATTCCAAGCCATTCAAACCATGCAGAATTCTTTTACCAAGTTTTAAAACATGCAAGAGTTCCATTAAAAATAGTCAATGCAATGTACATATCTTTATAAGCATTTTAGCAAACACGTTGGAGGTATAATATGATTAAAACTAATTTCAATTACCATTAAACCATTCCCATGCAATCTAATCATCCAAAACCACCATTAATGCATATAAAAGCATAATTAAAACCATAGGCAACCATAACCAACCATTTAATATGAAAACCCCCAATTTATATTTGAAAACCAATATTATACAATCAATAAAAGCATGGAAACATTCATAAAGCCATGCCTTTAGATAAAATTAATAATGAGGGAAGATAACATTCCTTAAACCAAGATGATACTAGAAGGAAATCACTGATACAAGCCCCAAATTGATCCTCTAGTTGAAACCCTAGCTTTTCTTGCCTGAAAGCTTTTGAGAGAATTTTAGAGTGTTTAGAAAAGTTCTAAGTGTAAATGAATGAAATAAAAAGGTAAATAACCTTCCAAGTAGGTTATAAGTTGTAAGACCTTATTACGATAAGTGGGGAAATATCCAAAATACCCCCACTTAAGTTACACCAAAATCTCGTTACAGGGGGTATGACTCACCCACATGAGTCGTACTCTCCGATGCAATTGGTATCCTCCACTCGTATCCTAGACTCAACCCTTCGATCCAACACTCTCTAGCATACGACTCATCCATAAAAGTCATATTGACATCATACGATCCGTACCTTTCATCCGTACCCCTGGTAGATTTAAACCCAAGGAAAAGTTTAGTCACTGTCCACTATATGAGTCCTAGGTCGTACCCTAGCTTACGAATCATGGTGAACCACTTGTACTCATATCCAACCTAAGTAACCAAATCTAAGATTCAGTTAAGGAACCAAATGATCCATAACCACTAGTACAACTCGTACCCCTAAGTCGTATCCATTCCAATAACCAAAATCCATCATACAACTAGACCATACCATCCGTACACTAACATATGGCTCACACCCATGATACATATTGCGTCCAAAGTTTAGAATTCCAAGAAATTTTCTAAGATCCAGAAACCAAGGTATTTTAGTTGTACTTTGAATGTTAAAAGGAAATTTTGAGAATTTTGGGGGGATTTTCTGAACTTGAACTTGTAAACATACTTATGAGGTCGTAAGTACCACTTATGAATTCATACGTTGTGCAATAAGTGTCAAAATACAAAGTCTAGAGAGTAGGGTAAAAGGCCAAAAAATTTGGCCCACCTATGGTTGAGCACCTACAAATCGTAGGTGCCACCTCAAGCCCATAGGAGGGCCATAAGAGGTGTACTTTTGAGTCAAATTTTGTTTTAAAATCTGGGCCCACCCTGCATCACCTAACCTTAAATCGACCCCATAGGACTATTTAAGCCCGTTAACCCAATTTTAACCCCTCAAACCTTACAAATTCCTTTTTCCCTCTCAAAGTAAAAGTTCCCCAATTCTCCACACTTGATAAAAGGCTAAATTACTGCTACTTGTTCTTAGTACCAACTTCTCCAAGTGCTTTAATTATGTATTCAAGCTAGGGTTTTACTTTGTCTCTTCATATTTCATTTTTGGTTCTTCAAACAAAAGCTAACATTATTGGCTCCTAATAGTATTATCTCGTGCTAAATTATCAATAAGTGAGTTCTTATGTTTATTTTCATGCGAATTATGTATAAATCAATAATCTTGTTTGTAGGATCCTTGAATTAGACTAAAGTCAAAAATAGGTTCATTGTTCTTGAATTATAACTTGATGATCATACCCTAAATAGAAGTTGAAGTTGAATAGGTTTAGCAATCCCAAGAATCATGTATGCTGCATTTGTATTGAAAAGTTAATTCTAGTTTTACGTGCATGTATTGGACTTGTTTTGACTGAGTATAAGCTATAAGGATGTAAGATTTAAGGGAAAATTCGATCCCTCACCATCTTTCAGACACTAACAATTGGTTTTTTAGGTACACATGGCACCAAAGGTTTCAAAGAAGAAGGTTGGACCTTCGAGGCAAAGGGATGAATCCCCTAAGATCATTGGCTTGATGGAGAAGTATCCCATTTTCCCGAGCAGAGCAGCCCTGACCAAAGTGATAAGGCCTCAAACTAGATCCCAGAGATATGCTGTAGCTAAGACTATTATTAAGGCTACCTTAGGCGTACCACTTGCAGGCCATTCACAGTGCGGTAGATAAACTATTTCTACTTGGCCTGGAGCTTCGCCACCTGTATACCAGTACATAGGCTGAGGATGCAGACGACTAGGATATCATATCAATAATCTTCATAGTCTGGAGAGAACAAGGATGATGATGAGGAAAAAGTAGTCTGAGTCACTTCCAACGACAGTTACACAGGACCTCTAATCTAAGAAAGGGTCCTAGGATGAGTTCGAGGTAGCAGCGCTTGAGCCATCATCCACGGTACCCTAGTTTGAGGAGGGAACAACACAAATATCCTATTAGGAGCCACCAGTCCAGACAGACCAGACTTTCGACCTTACTCATTCTCGGCATAGCCTACTGATGAGGTGAACCAGAGTTGGTGTGTAGAGGGGTTACAGTTGATTTTTAAGAGAGACAGCTTTATAACCAAGACAAACTAACCCCAAGAGGACTATTTATGAAGAGAGATGGATTAAGTTGTATGGGTTGGCTTGAGCACCATTGTTGCAGGCTGCGTTTGATAGGTATTAGCTGGGGTGGATGACTAGAACCCTGGGTACATATAGCTAGGAAGTGATGCAAGAGTGAGATTCCTCCTATTACGCCACAGGATATTTGACTACTCCTAGAGGTAGTAGGAATACAAAGCAGCCCTAGTTAGAGAAGTTTTTTCTAAGAGGGTTCATGGTCGATATTTTTTTGATGGCCATCCACCGAGTTCTTTTTGGCCCAAATTATGTAGTAGAGTGTGATCACCGATTGGGATTGGAGCATGACAGATATTCTATGTAAAAGGTTGAGCATAAGAGTGAGAGAATAGGTTTGGTTAGATGGATCATCAGTTATATTTCACCTCTTAGTATGGATTTCCCTTGGGTCAAGGGGTAAGGTGTGATTAAGAAAGTGATGTTGAATTTTGCCGCAAATCTTTGGTGGTTGATAATGTGTTATCATTTATGTCCAACTATAGAAAACAACTTACTTACATGGGATGGTGCAGCACTGATTATGATCAAGTGGTTGGTTATGATATTGACTTTGCTGCCATCATCAGATATGAGTTCCATGAAAGGGTATTAGGGGAGATTACTACACTGTCGTTTCCTTGTCTTTTCCAAATATTTTATGATGAAGTTAGTATGCTGGAGGTTCCAAGTGTTGATGCAAGAGTAGATACAATGGGCGTAGTCCAAACTAGTATGATCAAGGATCCGACAAACCCGATCCTTACACAGCGGACTCGTGTTTCTTTGATAGTAATTCCAGCCCAGTGTGAGGGCGCATTAGTTCCTGCAAAGCCTACTGATAGACAGGGAGGTGATGCTGGTATAAGTATGGATTTTGAGATTGGGGAGTATAGAGAGACCCACGAGATGAGGACATAGGGTGAGGGACCCCAGTCACATCCACTTTAACCCCGGCTTCCACTTTAGAGTTGGTTAATACATTTATAGTGACCCCTTTCCCCTCTACTAAAGTTGTTTCTATAGGTATAGTTTTTGTATCACATGAATTATGTAGAACTTCACTCGACTAGAAAATGTTAAAGACGAGGTGGCATCACTGTATGGGCAGATCTGCCATTGGTTCCCGATGACACTTGAGGCGATATAGACTAGACTACAAGTTACACACAAGGCTGAGATATTAGAGTTTCAAGATAAAAAGCATGCCCATATAGATGCTTTTGAGGACGAAGAGTTTCAATCCAATTCAATGATGTTGAGGCACTTGATCTGGGTAAGATTAGAGAGGAACTGGCCACACCGCGATCAAAGATATGATCTCTCACTGAGAGCAATACTCTGACCATCCCTCTAGTTATACCTCTATTTGTTCAACTAGAACCTCTACATGGACCTATATGCTTTGACTTGTTCGTAGATGATGAGAAAGTGGTCCTCTTAGTTGGGACCAAGAAAGGAAGAGAGGTAGAGTTATAGGATCCCGATGCACCAAATAATTAAGCCCTGAGATGGGCCACACATGATTTGAGAGAGACTAAGTTTGCTGATAAGCATAGGCATACTAATCTAGCCACGGTTTCATCCTCTAGTAGTGCACTACCACCACTACCTCTGACAATTGAGAAAAACCCATATAGGGACGATCATGATACAAACGCCTAGTATGTCCCAGGTATGTCCTCATTTCCTTATTTTACATTGTTCACACACACTGAGGATAGTACTATCACAACCTGGCCGTGATGGGTATCTCAAGTCTGTCGTAGACCGAAGGCACCCCCTTTGCCTATTCAAACAGAGCATATACACTAACGAAGACTAAATTTCAATCATATAACTAGGTAGAAGAGATAAGTTCAAAGAAATTTATAATATGTCATAAACCAAACCAATATCAATACCCAAAACCAATACCCAAGTCTAGAGTAATTCACAAAGCCTTCTTACAAAATAAAAATTAATAAAGTGTTGGGACATGCCCCCAACGTTAGTCAAAAACAACTCAGAAGCAAAGTCGATGACATAAAGAAGCTATAACATAAAATAAAGCCTTTCAAAGTATGGAAGCTTACCACTTCAGTCTGACTCACGAACTATCCTACGATCAACTACTGACTCATGAACTATCCCACGATCAACTACTCAATGTGCAGGAAAAGTAAAAGTATGTTCCATGGGGATACAGCATACGTAGATGGTTAGTAGGTTTAGTTCTAGCATATAAATCAGGGATAAGGGAACAAACATAATGCCATGATCAACAATTTAAAACTAGTCCAAATCCACTATACATAACCTTATACCAATACATTTATTTATATATCACACGTTGGGGTAGGGAACAAGGATTAGCATGAACTTTAAAACTTTTACCTGGATTGTGTAGCTTAACCATCATAATAGTACCCACGGTTATATGGGCCCCAATTCTCAAAACCTAGTTGGCCCCTAGTGTGTGTAGACGCACAAAATATAGAATAATCATATATATATACACGGGGGACTCGAACCTCCCAATCTATACCTAGGTGACTTAAGCACCCAATCATGGAATGTAATATAGGGGATCGAATCTCTCTATACATAAGCAAGGGGAATCAAACGCTAGGCCATTTAGACCCTCATGCCAAAAAATACAGTTTCTAATATTGGTCCCTTGGGACTGCCACTTTCACGGCCCAACTACACAACCCTCTTTTAAGCCCAATTTAAACATTTACAATATTTTCCTAATTAAGTGAACCAATTATGTATTAAGGCATCCCGTTGGTATCGTCATACCAATATAACTTGCAAGTTCATTATCATGCCATGTCAATTACTTAGCCTACTTGGACTTTAACCCCTCAGCCAAAAGGACTTTAAAAGAATTAGTCATTTGGGACTCAAACTTGTTTAATCAATTGGGACTCGAACCAGTTTAATCAATTAGGAGTGAAACCCATGTATGCTTCAATAGGCCTCTTATGCTATCAAAATAGTTTCAAGGATAGTTTAATAAGCATACTTTTCATATTCAAAACCAATTTCACAATATTGTGTTTAAGTTATTACCAATTCAATTGTCATTATTCAAAAAATTGGGGGAAATCAAAATCCCCTAGTTTATTAGCCATACTCATGCACCCCACAAGTTCAAAACTATTGATAAAGCATATACAATGCATAGTAACTCATGGGAAAATAATTTAAGAACCAGCCATGTCAAAACCCTTAACCCATGGAAAAAATCCTCATTTAATTTCATACCAATAATTATTTAAATATCATGCTTTAAGGAAAACAAGCTTGAGGGTAGAGTCACATGCCTAAAATATCACGAATTATGAAGAAGAAACCTTAAATTGGCCCCTAGATCCTCAATCTTAAGGAAACCCTAGACTGTTTTGCTTTAGAGAATTTGGGAGAGAAGAGGATATGTTCTTATTGGGTTATAGGTAAGAATAAGGTCTCAATAGTGTTTATAGGTTGTGGGTAATGTTTAGGGAAAGGGGGATAAGTCCAAAATACCCTTATTACAAAGACTGAATATTGGTCACCAGTCATTACGAGTTTCATAACGACTCGTTTCCATAAGTCATAGTCAAACCAGTGACACCAGGAACACACACTTTTGACCATATGAATCATACTATATGGCTCATAATGAGATCCTACAACTCATAGAGTCTAGTCGTAGTCAACACAGAAACTACTTGGGTATACATTAAACACCCTACAATTGGGACCTAATGACTCGTCATAAGTCATTATGACTCATGGCATTAAGTTGTAATCAAGACAATGACTTAGGAAAATTGCACTGCACACCTTACGACTTAGGACTAATGACCTGTAAAGATACCCTATGACTCATAGGAAGAGTCGTAGTCAGGGAAATAAGCTCAAGGGTCAAGGAATTTTCAAGGACCAAAAATTCAGGGTGTTTTATTCTCCCCACCTTAGGATCATTCGTCCTTGAATGTTGGGTGAAGGCATCATTTGGCATGATTTAACATAGAAAAACACCTACACTTACCTTTTACAAAGACAGGAAACAAAGATGCCAAAGAAACCACAATTTCTTCTAACAAAGTCAGAAAATAAAGATGCCAATATTAACCATACCTTAAGCACAATTTTTCAGAAGGGAAAATAGGAACAGATATTTGGGCCTCATGTCTTTTCTAGCCTTTCGGAAAGTTTCCTTCACCCCAAATAAATCAACAAGTAACCCACTCGTATAACCATTCTCCTTTACTATGCTTTAGCTATGAACACAGCATTGCACCATTTCATTTTCCTAATTCCCTAGCAAAACACATGACTACAAGGCCTGAGTATAACTATATATTCCTCCTATATTAAAGCCTAACTTAGAGTTAAAGGTGCTAGTATAAGATATAGTACCCTATACTTTACACCCCTCAAATAATATGACTCCAGTCATTACTACAGTCAAGCAACCTCAAATCTTAAATCATGGACTACAAACCATATAACACCACGGGTTGTATACCCATCAATCATACCATTTATGCCCATCTTTTCAATATCCCATTCATGGATTTCCCAACTTAAATACTATCGCAAATATTCCACCACATCTCTCCTTCTTAACTACTTCTAATAACAAAAGTTCATCTTACTCTACCACCTGTATATATGGCCTTAGCCCTTGTAGTCACCTCTAAAATTTGTGCATCAGAGAATATTCATCCACTACTGCAAATTACCCCTATTGCAATAAACCTTTTTGCGACGGTTCCAAAAACGTTGCAATAGAGGATCTATTGCAACGATTTAACCGTTGCAAAAGAAAATTGTTGTAGTAGAACTATTTGGTGTCATAAGCGTTGTGGTTATTTGATAACATAGGGTGTTTTACGGCAACACCTATCCGAACCGTTGCCATAGAATGGGCAATAGCAATGCTTTTTTGAGAAAATAAACCTTTTTACATATAATTCATAGAAAGTCTCAAACCAAAAATAAATACAATTCACCAAGTCTGATCTACCACTACTCCTACCACCATACTCCGACCACCATATCACTGCTCTGATAACCATACTCCGACCATCGTATCACTGCTCTGACTATTGTATCACTACTCCGACAACCATACCTCAATTTCGAATTTGCTCTGACCACCATTTCATGAAGCCAGAACGTGCAACCATAGTAGCTCGATTTTAAAGTTACTCCGACTTTATCTCCTTCACTGCTCAACAAAAGATCACACTGGTCAGGTACATGTCATTTCTTATTTTGAGTTTTTTTTATATTTATTTGATATGCTTATAAAGTGTTTGATTATTTGGGCCAATGAAGTAAATCTATGTTTTAAATAATATGGTAGAAGGCTGCTGAATCATTGATTTTGTCACGACGAGGGATCCATATCAAACCTAGCGCTTGAGAAGATTGTGACTACTTAGATTTAAATAAAGCTTTGATGGATAATCTCTCTCTACTTTGATGGACAATCTCTATTGTTTTTTGAATGAACCTATCCAGGAAAAGGTGGGTAGTAGTGGCTTTGATAGAAGATAAAATATGGGAGGCGAGACTGAGATTGTTCGGTCATGTGATGAGGAGGTTCATGGATGCCCCATTGTGTAGTAAACTTCAAGAAAGATCTTTCTGGTGTATGGTTTTCTTACTTTTGGTCTTTTGGAGCAGGTTCTTGACTATGCTTGTTTTGGTTGATTTAATTTGCTTCTATCATTGTTTGAGTTTTCTGACATGAATACTTTCTACTTTGAAGTAGTGTCTGTTTGACTGTTCGGAACCTACTAAATTATATAGCAAATAAAGCAATAGCAATTAATTCCACTTCTTTTCCTACCTATTTTTTACAGGTTATATGCAGGTATTGAAACTGTTGTCAGATCGATGAAAGTAGGTAGCCTTCATCGAGTTATTATCCCACCATCTCAAGGATATCGGAATACATCCCAAGAACCACTTCCACCTAATGTATGAAGTTGCTCTTTTTCCTTTATAATAATAATTTGGTCTTTCTCAGTTGCATTCTTTTGGAGAGACTTGGCAGGGAAGTCTTGTTAGTCTTCTAATGTTAGAGCTCTTTCTACATAAATTAAGCTGTGGGGTACCTGCCGAACCTAGGTTTGGAAAGTAAAAGGCATGGAAACTTGTATTGAATTACCTTTTATGTTTGATGTATGTTTCTGTGAGTGAACTCATTGACCCTTTCTCAAGAAGAGGTATTACATCTCTAACAGCTAGTTGGCAGAAGGGGAATTTTTGCATGAATTACTTTGCTCTTCTAGAAAATTCTACTATAATGTCATAGTCCCACTTTACTTGTTTTAATTGCAACTCCTTTCCCACTATTAGTTTTAATGATAAGAAAAATATTTTAAGACATTGGAGTTTCTTATTCTAGTTTCAAATAAAAGTGGTGGAAGCACTCGTCCAAGTCTGCTAAACAGGATTAGAATTACTAATACACCCAATACCAGTTAGCTTCCAAAAAACATAAGCTAGAAAACACAATATGTGCTTCAGCTACAGTTGATACACCTTCATAATTAAATATGCATAACAGTTAACCCATTCACTAATCTTCTTTCTTTCCTCCTTTCTATTCTGGTTGTTCTTGGACCATCTAGATTTTGGGGATTTTGTGGTCGGCCTTGTTAGAGTCTTGAAGTGATTTTGGAGTTCAATTGTGCCAGCCTTTTCTGTTGGATGATTTAGGCATTCATAAAATCTGCAGCAGAAAGGTCTTTAAAACTGGTTGAAAGTATTCATATGGCGTTGAACCGATATAAATATTACATTTAATTCCTTGTGTAAAAGAACTAAAAATACTTTTAATTTCATCAATATATTTCATTTAGGACTTAAGTTGGTGAACATTTTTCTCCTTGTTTCAGTATTTTGATCGATAAAGACTTTTTACTACTATTTTATACCCAATCCGTCTTGCAAATGGAGAAGGCGCAACACTGGGGCCTATCATATTTGACATTGAATTGGTCAGCCTGAGGTATCTCTAATCTTTGCATTTAGCAGCCATATTTCTCCTCTTTACTGGAGTATGGCACAATTATTTTTAGGTCAACGATGATGAAAGGTAAATCTATTGTTTATAGAAAATATTTGAATGATTATTAATGGTTATCACCTATTGCAGAGATATTCGCTTATTCAGAACAAGTAATGGAGAATGTGTTTCATTAGCAAGTCTGTCCTGACTCTCTATAGGATACACATACTTTTGACAATACATTAGTGAGACTTTGTATTAATCCTTGCACAACACATCATATACAGTCAAAATTTTCAGTAACAACATTTCACTATAACTGTCAACTTTTTTGTTGGAACTAGTTTTTTATATCATGTTATATCTTCTTTATAACAATACTTTCATTATAGCAACTCCAGTGAATACAATAGTATCTATTTGGTGTGCCCATATCACAATGTCTGTGTGAGTGAGTATATACCTATCTATATATGTGTATGTGTATATATATAATAGTGGTCTCCGGGCTAGCATGCATGAACCTCAAGTAATTATACTAGGCACCTGATAAAACTTTTTACAGAGTTCCTAGTCAAAAGAATGTTTATTTGGTTAATTTCTGCTACACCATGAAGTGCCTTAAAAATTTTCTAAATTGCATCCAGAAGGAAATAACCTGATTAGTTGTGCTTCTTTGTCATTGTCGCAGCCAACAAGCACCATTAGCTTAGGGAGAGACATTGCTGTATCACTTAGACAACATCATCATCATTTAAATGCAAAGAATGAGGGTGCTCAATAACTTGAATCACCTATAAGTTATTACAGCTCAATAGAGGTAACTTTTCCTTTTTAAGTACCGTTTAAGCAAATTGAAGTATGATGCCTTTAGTAGCACATGATTGTGTCTATATGACTAGGGAATTATGAAATATTTAACTTTTAATTTTATACATGGGACGTGGCTAAATATGAGTATCCGTTCAGAAATATGTGCTAGGATTAATTGATTTCAGAAAAATTTTCAGAAAACTAGCAAATGCTTAGATTGTAACAATCAGTACCATTCTTTGCACCTCAACTATTCCCCAGCTCCTTTTTCCTTCCATCAGGACAAGTACCTTGTAACTCTGGTAGATGAGGCTTAGGCAGATTGGAAAAATCACATGGTTTTGGTATTTGAACCTGAGACATCATAGTTCTCCCACTTTGATGACCACTTGGCCACACCTTTGATCTTCTTTCTTATTTTTGTTTTTTTGCTGACAAATTCTTTTGCCTTATTTCTAAATCATAAACGGAAACTGGAATCTTAAACTCAAGAAAGCATGAGTATGCACAGGTATTTCTAAGGGAGTTGCCTCCCATCTGCATGCCTGTGATATGTTTGTATTCTTCTATAGTCAAAGCAGCAACCCTTCTTTCATGCTTAGTTGGCGCTCTCATGGTTATTCCCAATCTGCTCTATTTCTCCCACTAACTACTTACTTTTTTCTTCTTTTTCAATTAAGTTAAAAAAGTATACAAAAAAATGATTGACGATGCAGTCAATCCCCATAGCTCTCACATGCTAAACAAGCTCTCTACCAACTGAGCTACATCTCCTGCTTTATATGCTTCTTCTTTCTTGGTCATTATCTTTTCCTTTTCACAAATCTCTATCTCATGAGCATCATTACTGTTGCTTATCTGTAGACTATAAAGATTCATTTGGTTTGAGCCTTCTGGGCTGGTATCTTGGTGGGGTAAACCAGTAAGGCTTAAGCAGAGCCTTTTCTTGCTAGCATGCTATTCTTGTTTGCAGCCATGGAGGTGTCCCATTCCTTTACCTGATCTTATGACAGATCTGAGCCTGCCTATGTACTCATAACTCAGGATGTTACTTCACACAGAGATATCTAAAAAGGATAGATAATCTCTTATAGTTGCCTGGGAAAGAGAAGGACAATGTTGAAAGAAAGTGAATACTGCTTCCGCTTGTCATAAAAAAGGAAGGTCATATTCCTAAATGCAATACATGAGCACTTTGGTTAAAAGTTCTCTTCTTTTACTATCCCAGAAATATCAAGAATGAGGCAAATGAGAGTATGCGATTTCTTTCAAGGATGGTTGCCCCTCTCTGCTTTCTTATGATTCTCCCCTTTTCCAACAGACTTAACAGCCCTTAACAGCAACATAACACTTCAATTTCCTTTTTTTCTAAAAAAGAATTTCATCAAAAACTCTTCAATTCATCCACTCTCATTGTTAGTGAAACTGGAAAGTGTTTCATTATTATGCATTTACTGTTAAAGGGGCTATGATAATGCTTATAAATCTTTCAATTTTGGAATGATCATTGAGCACTGCAATTATGGTTAGAATCTGTTCATGCAGTCATTAGTTTAGGATTAGTATAAGTTTGTCATTTAAGTGCTGATTTATATTATTTGTTCTCTTTTTTTAGGTGTCCAAAATGAAGAAAGACTTGAAGAAAGTGATGAAGACATTAACTTATCGTGACTTGAATTTGCTACTATATAAAAACTTAAATTACTAGCTTGTTGCATATTTTGGATTATGAGATTATTAATGAACAATTTTTTGTGATGTATATATATTGAGTTATAATTTATTATGTATGTAAATAAAAATTTACATTAATACGAGTGAGTATTTGTATAAATCATTTCAATTTAATAACACGTGGCAACAATTGTTGCAATAGACCAGTAAACTGTCGCAATAGGTAGTCAAAAAGTGTTGCAATAAATGAAAATAGGCGTTGTAATAGGTACTCAAAAAGCATTGCAATGAATACAAAAGCGTCGCAATAGAGGCTATTGCAACGGTTTAATGTCGTTGCAAAGACTCTAATGCAATGGTTAGTAATCATTGCAGTAGATGAAAATAGGTGTCTCAATAGGTCAAAAAATAACCGTCGCCATAGGTCAAGCTATGGAGATGGTTGTCTGAAACCTTCGCCATAGCTTGACCTATGGCGACTGTTCAGACAACCATCGCATAAACCATTACCATAGGCCTATTGCAACGCCCACCTATAGGACGCTTACTGAACCATTGTGGTAGAGATATGGCAACGATTTTTTTGTCTATTGCAGCGGTTTTGCAACCTTCACCATAGGAGTAATTTCTAGTAGTGATCCCTTATTTATATAGCATTACTACACTGCCACGGCCACTACCATACTACCAAAAAGATGGATCACTGCAGAACTAAAGTATAAGCATAAAAGATAAAAGGGTTGCTTCATAATTATGACTCCTATCAGTTGGGCTTCTAAAGGTGAGACCTACAAAATGAGACATGGTACAATAGCCACTAAGTACTCCATAGAAACCACCTAGATTATAAATGGAGGGTCGTTCCAATATAAACATGACATAGAACGGGTCCTTAGGATTGGACACCATAAGAAATACGACTGCATATATCATGGGTAATATAACATAAAGCCAAGATTTATATTCAGGGAAAAAGGCAAGGATTGCTTCTTGAAACTAGGCATAACGTGATACATGAGTTTATGGATCATGAGTGTCATAACATAAAGCTTGAACACTTGGAAGCTCAAAATTTTTAGAGCCGGTATTGCTTTTAGTTCAGCGGCTAGAGCATGGATATATGCGGCATAGAGAATATGAGCCTTAGGCATAAGCACTATTAGAATATGTATGGCACTATTAGAATGCCCTCTTAGCCAAAATAGAAAGGAATAGCTAGAGTAAGAGTAGATTCACCACAACTCTCTCTTGATGCCCACTATTAGGAGAAAATTTAAGACCAACCCTCGTTCTTCATCTTACCAAATGTATAAGCACAACAATTTGCTCTAAGGGGTATCACCATTGACATATACTAGGGACACTTGGCACTCATATACTTAAACCTCATCTACCCAAATATTTTGGGGGGTTCGACATATTCTTATAAACTCTATGCCCTAATCCATCTAATGACCTAGCCCCTAATTCATCAGTTCAACCCTAGACCTCTGGCCTATATATCAAAATTTCCCTTTCAGGAGAAATTCCAGGAAGATTATGATTAACTTCTAAGAAGAAACTTCAAAACAAGAAGCCTTAACCCAAACTAGAGAGTATATACGCCCATTGGAAAATAATTTTTGAGCTTTACGATATGAAATGAACCTTTCCCTAGGTAGTAGGGAATTTCCTTCCCATTCTATAATCGGCTTATTAGGAAACTTAAAAATGACCTTACGAGTCCAGTAATCTAAAAAGACATAGCACGACTGCACCCAATCAAGCTCGAAGATGAAATCAAACTCAACGATGTCCAACTCTATAAGATCTACTAAGTCTCCCTACTACAAATAGATACCACACAATCCCTCATAGACTCTCCTAACCACAACAGAGTCACCACCAGTGTATATATACAAAAAGGGCTTCGAAATATGCTTAGGACCAAAACCAAAATGGATAACCATAAATCGAGTCACCTAACAAAGAGTAGAACCCAAATAAAGCAAATAGTATACATCACAAGAAAAGAGTTGTAACATTCCTGTAACAGCATCAAGAGATGCCTCAAATTCCTAAAATATGGCAAGAGCATAAAGAAAATTTTGGTCAGTACTGATACCAAAAGTAGCACTCATTAGTGAGAAAATCAAAGAAATAGCAATCGAAATCTTATTAGCTCCAGTGGTAACACTAGCAGAAGGAAAATAGAGCTCCATATAATTGGGTTGAACATAGTTAAAGTATCGATTCTTCCCTCACGGTAAAATCCACGATGCCACTGATGGAAAAACTAGCAAGAAGGATAGGGCAGAACTAACTGCACTCCACTAGACTGATATTGGAACAATATGCATTAGGACCACAACCATCTTGAAAATGACAATCACCGAATGGCTTATGGTAAGGGGCTCTAGCTGATGGGTATGAACTAGAATTTCACCAACTCCCTTCCTTGGTCTACTGTCTCCCGTGTCTACCAATATTGTGATGACCCCCACCATGCTCTAAATATCTAAACTTTTTGCTCTGTCTCTCCCTCATCCTTGCTTGATTCATTCTCCTACCAATAAAACTAGATTGGTGTGACAGAGAGACTACTATTTGGGTCAACAGATCATTAGAATAGTGGATATCAATATTAGAAATATCTCCTTGGGGAGGTGGGTTATGAACATCATCAGCCTAAGAAGCCCAAAGAGGACTTTAGGGACCGGTTGGACTCCATGGAGGCAGTCAGGAGGAGTGAACATATATCGAGTTTGTACCCTATAAGTAGAGTGAGTTCTGTCCATATTATCCTCAAGTGGTACAAAAGAGTTTCTATAAGTATTATATCTTCAAGGAGACATGATCTGAAAAGCGAATAAATGTAAATTAATGGATATTTCAACATCCTAGACTCTATAGCCTAAAAACAGAACAACAAGAAAGGGAAACACTCCTAAATGCCTCATTACCTCTCCCTTATAAATGCAGCGTGCTACGTACCCATAAAAGAGACTCTACTTGACACAGCATTATGAATACCCAATTGACCATAAACCTGGCTCTGATTCCAACTTCATCACAACCCAAACAAGGTCTTGTCCATGATGGGTATCTCAAGTTTGCCATGGACCAGAGACCACTTTATTTGCCTATTCAAATAGAGAAAACACACTAATAGAGATAGAATTTCAAATATATAATAGGATAGAAGAGATAAGTTTAGAGACATCTATGATATGTCATAAACCAAACCAATACCAATACCTAAGTCCATAATAATCCACAAAGCCTTCTAACAAAACTAAAATCAATAAAGTATCAAAACATACCCCCGCCGATAGCCAAAAATAACTCAGAAGCAAAGTCTATGACATAAATATGATATAACCTGAAATGAAGCCTTTCTAAGTATGAAATCTCACCACTTTAGTCTGACTCATAAACTATCCCACAATTAACTACTCACTATGAAAGAGAAGTAGAAGTATGCCCAATTCCTGTATTGTGTGGGGATACAACGTACGTAGATGGTTAGTAGGTTAAGCACCAGTATGTAACTTAGGGATAAAGGAATAAACATAATTTCGTGATCAATAATTCATAACTAGTCTAAATCCAGTGTACATAACCATATACTAATACGTTTATATATATATATATATATATATATATATATATTCACATATCGGGATAGGGAACAAGGATTAGCATGAACATTAAAACTTTAACCTAGATTTTGTAACTTCACTATCATAATAGTACAAAAGGCTATATGGGCCTTAGTAATCACCCCCTAGTTAAGCCCTAGTGTGTGTAGTGGCATGAATCGAAGAATAATCATATAAAATTGCACGAAGGACTTGAACCATCCAATTATATACTAAGATGACTTAAGCACCCAATCATATAATGCAATATGGGGGACTCAAACCTCCCTGGTCATAACCAAGAGGACTCAAACCCCAGGCCATTTAGACCCCCATGCCGATAAATGCGGTTTCCAATATTGGTCCCTTGGGACTCCCACTTTCACAGACTAACTAAACACCCTCTTTTAAGCCCAATTAAAATATTTAGCACACATTTCCAATTAAGTAAACCAATTATAAATTAAGGCATCCCGTTGGTATCATCTTACCAACATCACTTGCAAGTTCATTATCATACCATGTCAATTTCTTATCATTAAATTACACATCAATAATTATTTAAATATCATGATTTAAGGAAAACAAGTTAGAGAGTAGAGTCTCATGCCTGAAATATCAAGAATTATGGAGAAGAAACCTTGAATTGACTCCTAGATCCTCAATCTTGAGAAATCCCTAGCTTTCTCTAATTGAGAGAATTTAAGAGAGAAGAGTATATGTTCTGATTGTATTGTGGGTGAGAATGAGGTCTCAATAGTATTTGTACATCGTCAGTTATACTTAGGAAAAGAGGGAAATGTCAAAAATACCCTTAGTAAAAAGCTTTAAATTTTGTCGATAATCGTTATGGGTCTCATAATGACTCGTTAGCTTATTGGGACTCATCTATATAAGTCATAATCAAGATGGTGTCACTAGGAACACACATTTTTGACCCTGCAACTTATACCCTATGGCTCGTAATAAGACCCTATGACTCATAGGATCCACTCATAGTCAACATAGAAACTACTTGGGTGTACTCTGGATACCCTACGATTGGGACCTAATGACTCATCATGAGTCTTTTCAACTCGTGTCCATATGTCATAATCAAGATAGTCACTTTGGAAAATCTCATCAAATGCCTTACGACTTGGATCTTGTGATCCTTGTGATCCAAAAAGACACTCTACGATTTGTAGGAAGAGTCATATCAGGGCAGTGATCTCAAGAGTCAAGGAATTTTCAAGGACCAAAAATCTGGGGTGTTTTGAGTACGCAATCTTTTAGTTGGGGTGTGGTATACCATAGCCACCGTGGGTTATTATTGTCGTGCTTCTTTTTTTGTCAATCGTGGTATGGTTGTAGAACTGGCATATCTTGGTTAATTTTGTGTCGTCTTGTATTTTGTTTTGTATTGTTTTTTGTTTTTGTTTAATTGGGAAATTTTTTAGTATCTAGGGCGATTGATAAGTTTTTTATTAATTTTTGAGAAAAATGATACCCCTCTAAAATTTTGTTTTAGAACAGTGTGATATGTTTATATGTGTGACCATTGTGAATCTTGTTATGACATTAGGATTAGGGACATGATAATAATTTATAACTTGTGCATGAATCAGATAGGTAGTAGCTTGTGATGTTACCCTATGCTATGTGTGTGTGAGATACTACTTAGTTCTCTTTGTGTATTGAATCCAAAATGTGCTTGGTTATTCTTGCTTAAGTTTTTGGATAGTTGGTTAGAAAGGATTATAGTCCATTTTTTATATTAGTCCACTTTTTCACTAAATAACCTTCCATGAGTGAATAAGTATCCCTTGATCCTAATTTTTTAGTCTTATAGCCTATTTTTATATTTATACATTTCACCTTACCATTTGTGTTACAATGAACCTATCATTGCCCTAGTCCTCTTTGGACATTATGTGCCTCAACTTAAGAATATTACCTAAGTTGAGGGTGGCTATCATAGGGATGTATAATGTAAAGTGGGTATGAAGAAGGGTAAAATAAGAGAAAAGATAGTAGGGTTGGGTGTGGTAAAAAAAGAAAAAGAAAAGAAAATTTAAAAAATTAAAAAAGAAGAATGAAGAAAATAAACCACACCCAACTTGAATGTGAAATAACAAATAAAAAGGGAGAAATAAGGGTGGAATAAAATAAGTTGGTTGATAAGTGAATCCCAAAGTAAGTGTAGTGCCAAGGAGGCTTAGTCACTAAATATATCCATATGCACCATACCAGCCCTTAATCCTACATTACAAGTCGAATAAAGTTATGTAGTGGTACTAACTTGATTGTCTGAAAGCTAAGGTAAAAAAAAGGGCAAGCCTATGGTATTTGATGTGTATTGGTGGAACTTCTCTTGTGAGTGTGAGTGTCTCTTGACCGTCCCTGCATTGACATTCATGATTTCATATGAGTGAGTGGGACTTATTTATTGTGAGGGCACATGGGTTGTATTGCTAGCTGGTTACTTATTTGGGTAGTGTAACTTGTACATATGCATAGTTGTTTGTTTCTAATGTAATGCCATATTTTTATTCCCTTGTGTCACATTCTTGTGCATCATTTTTGACTATTGAAATAGGAGAGGGTAATGTGTTTGAGCTTAAAGTTAATGAATGACTGTCTTCAATATCTTAGAGTTCTCCTAGATAAGCTTTAATGTTTGTTTGTTTTTTTATTGTGTTGCCTGAGGACATGCAAATGTTCTAAGATGAGGGTATCGATGTTCTATGGATTCATAGAACTTTCAATGCTTAAAATGATTAAAATATGCAAGTTACTTAGGCTATTTTGTGAGATGTGATGTGTTTTGTATTATATTTTCAAAGAAATAAGGTTTTGGAGCTATTCTAGAAGAAAGGAGTGAAATTTAAAGTTTTGGACCAATGAAGTAGGCACCTATGGCTTGAATGTACTACCTACGGGGCATAGGTGCCAAAGTAGGTGTCAAATGTTGAGATCCAAAAACTCAAAAGTTTAGAAAATAAGACCCTGTCACTTATGGAATGATGGTCTGTAGGTGCCAAGATAGGTCTTAGAAAAGCAAAGTCTAGAGAGTTTTAGAAGTAGTTTGAGGCCAGGGCACCTACGTGGCACCACCTACAGTCCGTAGGTGGCCCAGTAAGTGGCCACCGACTTCAATTTTCCTATTTTGTTCGGGAATGGTTTCTTAGGGTTTCCTTGTATTCTATAAATACCCTTCTGATATTTCTAGTTAGTTTTACACACTCTTGATACTAACAAATATATATATGATTCTAGGATTCGATTTTGATTTTGGGTTTGTTTTGTATTGATTTTGGTTGATTATTCAGTTAAGGACTTTGGGTTTTATTTATTGATTATTGTGATATTGTTTGAATTCTTTCAATTATGAATTCCTTTGATTGTTTTACAATAGCGAGCAGCTAAAGCCCTTAGCTAAAGTTGTTAAAACCTTGGCGGATTGATGAAGTATGGGAAGTGCAAAGTTGTTCTAAACCGATATAATTGTATGTATTATGGTTAGCTTTAGTTTTATAGATTTCTTAGTAGTTACAAATGTAAATATACAACGTAGTAGATCACTATTTACTTCACAAGGGGAGTGAGGATTAGGAAAATATAATCACAACAGTAATTTAAATATTAATTATTGATCTAGGCTAATCAGCATCATCTTCTTATTACAGTTATCTATCCTCTAATAACTTGAAACTCAAAAGGTAATAGTTAACTGGTATCTAGGATAAGGGTCAGTAACGTGACACCCTAAGACTCAAATAGTAAAGGGTAAAATATATCAATGAGTCCACAAGACAGTTGATGGTACATAACTTATCAGATTCTTCAAGCAAGATATCAAATTGGTTGAAAAAATTACAATAAACCTTCTGAGTTGAGTAGCCAGAGGGAACAGTCCTTGTGTTCATCTCCGATTAATTACAACTAAAGTTGAGTTTTGTTATTTGTTTGATATTACAACAACAAACCCTCTATTTACTTTCCAGTACTGTATGTTGACTTCAAAAAACTAGAGAGATAATTTATGTATTCCATATGGGTTCGACCCCAACCTGAGTTGGGTTACTTTACTTAACAGCGACCTCTCTATTTTCTATTGGAAGTGTGGTTTGGGCATTCATCAATTGTCATTACCTGCTTCGGATTCTTCATGTCACTTGTCAAGGCCCTTTGAGGTCTGGCATTCTGGACCTAAGATAACTTCTCCAACTGTGTATCTAAATTTTTCTATTGAAGTTGTTGATTTTTTATTTTTGTAGCCATTTTTTCCTGAATGGCTAGGATCTCTTTCGATGTTTCTTCAATATTACTGGCCTACATACTTTACTACTGCTAAAATTGTTGAACCTGATTATTGCCCATGAATAGTTGAGCTGACTCTGTCACTTGTGATTGCAGGCGTTACCAAAATTTCCCTTTTATGCATTAACTATAAAATTTACCAACTCTAGATTCTCTCCACATAAGTCTGTAGAGTTGCTACTAATACCACATCTCACACTATGATGGGGTCTACTGGACTATATTTATCTGAGCTTGGGGTTGACTTACACTTAAATTATTGAACTACGTTATCATTTGATTTTACAAGGTTGACAGTTGAGCGGCCAAAGCTGTGATGCTATCTACCTCAATCATACCTGCAGGCTGTCTCACCGTACTTCTAGAAATATCACCATGCTAATCAGGATTACCTTATGCAATTTAATTTAGGAGAGTATAAAGCTCATCATATATTTTCTCTAAATCTTGACCACCACCAGCTAAATCTAGCAAAATTTTTGTGTTATGGTCATGCGCTTCAACAAAAGTATGAGCCAATACCTCAATCATCTGTTGATGGTATGGGCAGTTTCTAAGCAGGGATTTGAACCTTTCCTAAGCATTATATAAGCTCTCATCCAAATTCTTCTTAAAACTTAAAATTTCACAGCACAACCTTACATTCTTACCGAATGGGAAGAACTGACAAAGAATTTCTTTGCCAGATCATCCCAAGTAATAATGGAGTTTAAAGATTCTTCCTTCAACCGCTTCTTAACTTCCCCAAAAAGTGAAAAGGGAAAGAGTGCGAGCCTCACGTAATAAGTGGATACTCCAATAAGTATGAACGTATTATTGATTTCCAAGAAGTTCTACAAATGGACCTGTGGATCCCCATGTTACGGGCTTGTGAATTTCCCACTACTGTGCAATACCATATTCTATTTGAGCTCAAATGTACCTCCAGGTTTTGGTCTGCAAATGGTGGAGGTGAAGTTAATAGTGAGTGGGATTTCCAGTTTACAAACTATCCTACGGGCTGGTGGATCTTTATCCATTGCTGTAGAAATATCGTTTTCTTAATAAATTTAAGGTATCTGATAGATAAGGATTGCCTCTCTCCTCAATTGGTGTAAGCATCACTTAGGTTCAGGATATGGGTAAACCAAATCCCTTTCCCTTGCTAACTTACTCAAGTTTCAAACCTGTACTTACAAATTCAGATGCGAAGCTCAAGTTGTTAGCACTAAAGTAACCAAATAGCAAAACCAAAATTAAAACATTCGCCAATTTTTAAGTCCCCAAAAACACCGCCAAAAATATGTTATGTTTGATTGTAAATGCAAGTGTATATGGTCACCCAAGTAGTAAAGTGACCTTTAAAAGACAAGTATTGATCCCGCGATGACTTGTGCTCAGTAACCATCTGATTCTAGCTTCACTACTAATATTAAACAAGTGTGAATGTAACCAATAACTTTTGGAATTTTGGAATTAAAAGTAACTATAAATAATGTGATAATGTAAAGTGTTGGAGATAATAATAGGGAGAAAACCAAGATTAAGGCACTATGAACAATCCAACCTAGCCATACAATCTCATTAGTTTAGTTAATTATCTTGGTTTTTTATTCATGGGGTTGAAATTTTGGGGAAGTCTGAGTACCCAAAAACTAAGTAAACTAAGCGATTTCAAGAATGACCACCACCATCATTCCCTCAAAAGATTAATAAGGCTAAGGAGGATGCATGTTTTAAGAAGTTCTTTGACACGTTTAAGGAACTTCACATTAACCACCCATTGTTAGATGTTTTGCAGGGTATGCCTAAGTACGCCAAGTAATTGAAGGATGTTGTGACCAATAAGATGAAGCTGAGTGATATTGATATAGTCACACATATTGAGGAGTACAGTTCGAATATGATGAGGAAGATGCCAAAAAGGCTAAAAGACCCAGCGAGTTTCACCCTCTCCAAATAAATTAGTGATAATGAGGTGGTCCATACTTTGAGTGACTTGGGGGAGATCATAAATTAATGCCCCTATCTATTTTTAATACTTTTAGATTGGGTAATCCAAGGTCATGTTCTATGGTGCTCTAAATGGCGAATAGAACCAGAATGCATCCCAAAAGAATTATTAAATATGTCATCATTAAGGTTGGTAAGTTCATTATTCCTTCTGACTTTATTGTTCTTGATTATGATGCAGATAGGGTACCGATCATATTGGGACATCCATTCTTGGCAACGAGAGGAGCGTTGATTGATGTTTGAGAGGGCACTTTTAAAATGAGACTAGATAATAAAGATGTTTTTTTTAAAATATACTAACCACTCTAACCACCTTCTCACTATAAGAATTTATGTAGTTTTACATTTACGAAAGTGGATAAGTGTGGGGTGGTGGAGCACGTACCATAAAATAACTCTTTAGACCATCTCATAGAGTTGTCTAAGCCACTAATAATGCCTAAAAAGGCAAATCTAAAATAAGAGCTTAAAAAAGCTATTATTGAAGCAGATGAAAACCTTGAGAGTTCACACTTAAGAGGTTAGAAAAGATTGCAAAGATGGCTTTTGCATAGGAGGAAGAGAATAAAAAAATACGATTGACATAGTGATGTAGGTCATACCGCAATACTAAATCAGGAGTTGCTTGAGAGGCAACCCAAGTTAAGGTAGGTATATTATTCTCTTAATTTTTCATTACTATCATTTTGTTGTTATTTTAGTTGAGTCATGGGTTGAACAAAAGTTTTGAGTACCAGATATCTAAGCTAAACAGCATAACAAAGACTAGGTATTGGGTCTACCAGACCTTATTGATGACTAAAGATGTTGCTAGCTAGGCCTAGAGGCCTAAAGGAGTATTTCTATCCTTACGTTTGGGATATACTTTGGGGACAAAGTGTGTTATTAATGTGGGGTAGGGAATCTTTCCATGGTTTAGGGTAAAGTGTTACTATAGGATTTTATTTTATTTGTTTTTCTAGTTTTTGACTAAATTTCAAAAAATACAAAAAGATTTTCTTTTTTCTGTATTTAGTTTTTGTATGGTAGTAGTAAGGGCACACTTCATCCACCCCTTAGTTTTTCTTTTTTGTTTTTTTCCCAGAGGACACCGTTGAACCCAGTATCCTTTTTATTTTAGGAGTAAATTTTAAAATTTTGTATTAGGAATAAGTGAGATTTTCTTTCTAGTGCTATGTGTGATTGCATGATGCAAATGGTTTTGAATGTGAAATCATGTGAAATATGTTGAATGACTACTTTATATGACTATTGCGCGATGTTGGCTTAATATTGAATTTGTGCTATTACATTGTTTAGAGTCTATAGGGATCCTACTTGACTAGAGCATGTACCATGTGTGATATGAGGCCTTCTTGTATATTCCTTGTCCATAGTGATGTCTAGAACTTGTCAGGTGTGTGTGCAAAGTGAAATAAAGAGTGTTGGGTTTAGGGGATGATTTAGGAATTTCTTTGATTGTCATGTTTTATACCCTCTATTATCTACCCTGGTGCATAATCTTAGTTAGCCCCGTTGTGCCTTTAGCCTATTCTTTGGCAGACTCATATGTAGGTTATTCTGCTTCTTTAATTGAGAATCATTTGATACAAAGCTCCTAAGCGCTTAGTTGAAAAATTAATAGGGTTATGGAGTGCAAAATTGAAGAAGAAAAAGGTGAATATGAAGCCCAAAATAGTAACTATTGGTATTGAAAAAGTTTATGTTTTGTTGTTGACTGTAATGTAATGAAAAGAGAAAATTAATCAAAATTGAATTATGTATTGGTATAAAATACTCCCTTGTTACTATATGTGAACTAGCTTAAAGCTATGAGGCAAAACAAAAGAGGTGATGGCTCAGGTTGTGAGCAATTGGTTTTTGAGAGAGAATTTAAATTTATAATGTGATATATTAAAGTGCTTAGGGAAGATAGTCACTGTTACAGGCTAAAATAGTTCCTACTCATCCCTTAGCCTACACTACAACCCACAAAATCCTATTTGATCCTGATCTTTAATGTTCTGATATTAGTAGACTGCTACACTGAGGTCAAGCCTATGGTTTATCTTATGGGACTTGTGAATTCTTTGTGAGAGTGAGAAAAATTTGATTCTTATACCCATTCTTGTGATGAATTGTATATTTATGAGTGAATATGGGTAACTGTCTTGTAGCGAGGGCACATGTGGGATGATAATAAGATGGCATATATGATCTCTTTGTTTGAGTGATATGCATAAGTTTTCCAACTTGGTGGAGTCAATTCTTGAGGTTAGAATTTTCGAAGTAGTGTTCATGAGTTTTTAAGTGTATGTCACATTCTTAGGGTGAAACTTGATATTCGTGTAGTTATTGTAGTGCTAGCTTGAGTATCTTGATTGTAGTAGTAATTTTGGAGTATTCCTCATATATGATGCTTAATGTAAAGAGTTGTTCGAGGAAGAACAAAGATTTAAGTGTGAGGTGATGAGCTTAGGTGGATTTATACACCTATCATAATCTCTATGTATTTTGCCTATTTTTGAGAACTTCTTTAGTGTGTAGCAAGTGTATATTCATATATTAAGAATCTAAGTGTTAAACTACTTGTTTATGATTCTTGTTTATTTTTAAAACAAGTTTGAAATGAAAACGATCACATAGTGTTTAGACGAGAAAACTAGTGTTACTAGCTTAAGCTATGTGTTGTTCTAGTTTATCTTGTCGGATTCCAATGTGTTTAAGCTCTAATTTGGGGTGTTTGATGATATATGAAACCTTGTGATATGTTAAACTCAATTATGGAACACTAAACATGCTGAATTTGAAGTAGAAAGACAACCACTAAGGAATTCAAAGCCAAATCAATGGAGCAAACATGGATGTAATCTAGAATTTCTTTGCACTAGGGCGTGCCACTCCCTCTATCCTCCGAGATAAGGTTATTCCATGCCCTTGGACACAAACTAAAATGTAAAATTACAGTGATCATCCACAATAAGTGTGTACCACTCCCTTATCACGTCAATTAATTAGTGTGTCACACCCATGGTTTAAAAACGAACTCTTGATTCCAACTATAAATAGGACACTCCTATGTTATTGTATACACCTTGGAAGACCTTTAGGGATGAAAATACACTTGAGGAGGCTAAAATTAGGGTTATTAACCTTTCCCTTAGTTTACTTTTGGTTTTTATATTTGAATTTCAATTTTGTGAATCGTTGTAAATCCATGAGTGGCTAAACACCCTCATATAGGGCTGAGGCCAAGAACATGATTACTTAAGGTTATATTTAAGTTGATTTATATTTATTATCATTGTTTTATTGTTCATACATCATTATTCTTACTATTCTATGGATTCGTGACTCTTAGGATAAATTAATATTTCTATTGTGAACACGAAAGGAGGACCAATGGATTAGAACATGGGATATATGGAGTGGGATCTTATACGGAGAGGGATTGAACATTAATTTGCATTTGGGAAAGAAATATACCTAATTCTCCCCAGTTTGTTCGTATATGGGATGAAATATAAATGCATTTAACTTAGTTCTAAAATTACCACTCAATGATATAGTTTTGGGGATAAGTTAGATAGACGATTAGAGGCTCGGAAGACTAAAGTCATTCTATCAACCCGTGAATCAACAACCAAGATAATTAATTAAACAAACAAGTTTGTATGGATAAGTAGGATTGTTCATAGAGCCTTAACCCTGAATTTTTCCCCATAATTGTCTCCAACATGTTACATTATCGCAATATTTACAACTACTTTTAATTCCTAAATTTCAAACATTTTTTGTTACATTCGCACTTGTTTAATCTTAGTAGTTAAGCTTGAATTAGATCGTTGCTGGATCGGTACATGGCTTTTAAATGTCACTTTACTACTTGGGTGATAACGTACACTTGTGTGTGCAGTAAGACGTAACAAGTTTTCTCCATATAAGGAGAAAAATTACCTATTTGTTTTTCGATGTGGGACTCTTAACATATAAGAATTCCCTCCACAAAACACGATGGAAAGAATATGAAAAATATTTTGAGGGGGAATAATATCTTTAACCATGTAGATGTATGCATTAAAAAAGGTTGCGTTGCTAATATCATGATTTTTCCAAGTATAAATATGCATAACATGATACCTAAAATAAATAAAATAATAGTTATATATAGATTGAAAAAGTAAATGAAATAAGATATTAGTAATACACAAAGATAATGCATGCATTATTCTTTCTTAACTTATCTTGGGATAATGCATGCAAACTAAATTATCTTGGAATTATAATTTCTAATTAGTTTATCCCAACAGGATATAGAACAAAATAATTTCATGGTGGATGGCATAAGTAGGGACAACGTTCACGATCCTGCTTACCGTATCATGCAGGCACCTACTCTAATCCACCTAGAAAGAAAAACCCTTACCACCCAGCGATATTATATATGGAAGTCAATAAAAACCAAGAAAAACTTCTTTAATTGCAATCCATTTAAAAACTTTTAATTATAATCAAAAAAACTAGTCTAAATAGGTACAAGAGCTTCTAAGAGGTAATACACGATAAAAGACATAGCTTCTATAATGAAACAATAACAAAAGTTTTTGGAGATCCTTACCGTGCCAAGCCTGAAACACCTATTGATATTGCAACCAGACCACACTCCAAAAAAGGTATAGCAAGAGTAATGTCAGTACAAACAACATGTACCGATAAGCATCATTGATTGGTCCAAAAAATTATACAAACATCACATAGATATCCGAAAAGAAACATGCGACTTAAAATTTAATAAACAAAGCACTTTGTTTATAAAAATTCCTTAACACCCTTGGCTTTTACCAGCCATACTATTTATAGCAACCTTCTCTTATCGTCTTCAGCCTTAACTGCCATTTGTTTGCTATGTCATCAAGCCATACCCCATTACATAACTACCTATGAATTTTACAATAGCCAACCCTTAAGGTTTCCCGCCTTTAACAATACAAACCTTTTTAAACATTTATGAATTAATTTGTCTTGTTCCCCTAATTCGATTATACATTAGCATTGTAGCATCTTTGAAACTCCCTTAAGGCTATACGAATTATTTAATAAACATTAACATCAACCTTTCTAGACTCATCAATAATAACCAATACATAGACCATAATTATACGATAAGCACCTTATTGAGCACCCTTTAAGTAACCCTTTTAATAGAAATAGGTAGCCATAACTTCGAGAATGAGACCAATCCTAGCCATATATTACGTGATAATACCTCAATTTTATGATACTTAGCCTTTTTCAAGTAACTTTACAAGTTAAGTCAATTACAAGTCAACTGGACAGAATGACCAAGTCAACAAACCATGACTGATGATAGCCAAGTCAACAATCCATAAGTACTACAATAACAAAGTCAACAATCCATGAATCTAACAATATCCAAATGTCACAACCTAAATCAGGGCCTGGCCGTGATGGGTATCCTAAGTCCCATGCGGACTGAAGATCACCCCCTTTGTCTAGCCTAACCAGCACAACAACCACAAGTATCGAATAAATTCCAAACATATAACAAGATAACGTAGAATAAAACTAATAATAATTCATGATAAATTTATACCAACCACCGGCAACCAAAAAATCTTCCGTCACCAAACAACCAACCAAACCACCCAAGTTCACAGTAATCCAACAAAGCCTCTATAAAATCAAAGTTAATAAAATGTTAGGATATTCTCTTGATAGTAGCCAAAACAAAGTCTAAACAAGGTTTTAGACATAGGAAATAAGGACCATGAAATGAAGCCTTCCGTAGTATGAAAGCTCACCACTTTAATGTCAACTCACGAACTAAGTTAGACACCTGATCACTATGCAGGAACAATAAAAGAAGTTTTATTACCTGCATCGCATGGGGATACAGCATTTTGAAACGGTTAGCGGTTGGAGCACTAGTATATAACTCAAGGTTAGAGGAACAAAATAATGTCATGATAATAGTTCAAAACCTGTGCAACATCCAAAGCATAGTATTATATGAAATACATATACATATATATATAATATGACATGCAGGGGTAGGTAACAAGGCTTAGCATAAGCTTTGAAAGACTTAACCTGGGTTGTGTAGCATAATCATCGTATAACAAGGCACCCACGAGATATATAGGTCTAGCTCTTCTATAGATGGAAGGCCTCCAGTGCGTGTAGCCACACGAATTAGAGAATATCCATATCTATATATGCCTTTATGGGGGACTCAAACCTCCCGACATAACCAAGATTGCTTAAGCACCAATGTATATAATATGGGGGACTCGAACCTCCCATTCATATATTTATTCGGGTGACTCTAACCTCCCGATCATTAACATTTACCAACCATTAACATTCATAGTCTAATGCCTTAATTTAAAACACAATTTAACATGTGACAAGATCATTCTAATTGACATTTTAACAAACAAGTTGAGGGCATACCATTATCAAAGCCAAAACCAACAAAGTTAGGGTTAACCATGACCCATTTCAATCACAATTTCCATGCACCAACATAGGCAAAACTATTATCAAAACATGTATAATCATAATTTAAACAATGAAAAAATAATACTCAACATTATGCATTCAACCCCTCAACCATGGTTTTCAAAATCACCATTAATGATTCTTTAACAATGCTTTAAACATGTGCTTTTAGTAACTAACCATGGGGGAAGAGTCACATGCCTGAGTTACTAAGATTCATGAAGAGAATTTAATCTTCAAGCCCTTAGATGACCACCTTGAAGAAACCCTAGCCCAATCTTTTTTGAGAAGTTTTACAGAAAGTATAGATAGTGCTTGATCTTGTAAAGTGTGTAATGGATGACCAAAAGGTGTTATACGATATGGGGTCTTAAGGGCATGGTGTAGGAAATGTCTAGAATACCCTCAGCTTAAAAATTATAAAAAGTCTGCAGGTGGCTACAAGTCAAGTCATTGAGTCGTCAACACAACATATGACTCTTACCATTGAGTCGTCACTAAGATAGAAAAATGGAAACCACACACTGTCCAACTTATGACTCTCTTCCCCTAGTCATCACTAGACCATACGATTGGTATGGTCTAGTCGCGACCACCAAAGAATACTAAGGGCTTAGACACTGGACAATATACGACTAGACCCTAACCATTTGTCACATGATCATACGACTCATGAAGAGTCTGTCATAACCAGGACAGAACTTGGCCAATAACATACTGATTAACTTATGACTAGGGTCACCTGACTTGTAACCACACCATACGACTCGTATGGTGAGTCGTAAGAAGGCAGAGAGCCTAAAGCTCAAGAAATTTGCAAAGGCCAAAGTCCGAGTTGTTTCACCAAGTCAACAATACATGACACTAATAATATCCAGGTGAATAATTCAAGCCCAATTTACACAAGAAACCAAATATAACAAGTACTTCTGTGAAGATGTCCAAATATCTGTACATCTACAATAATAAGTATAAAACTCATGAAGATGTCCAAATATACGTATATCCTACAATAATAAGTATAAATCTTATAAAGATGTCTAACTACCAGTACATCCCACAATAATTAGTATAAATCCTATGAATATGTTTAAATACCGGTACATCCTATAATAAGAAACAAATATCAAAATAATCACAACCACAATGAGAATAAACAACCACGCATGTACAATCAATATACTTTTAATATGAATTCACTACATGTGATTCACACTTACAATACCATTAAACAATTTACTCTCCTGAACATGCATTACAGAAAGGAGACAATACTCCAGACACTTGGTCAAACTCAAGTTAACCATTTTATGTAAGAAACAATTATCCTTTAACACATAAATCACAAGTATGCTTAATTCCAACCAACAACTCATAATTCAGGCCTTATCAATTTATATTCATCAGTTATATGATGCCCAAAGACCAATCCTTGGCTTATTCAAGTAAGCGATATTAAGTCATATTCATTAAATTCAAGTATTTATTTTAGGAGTACACAATGAACCCACTATTTCATCATGACGTTGATACTTTTTCAATTCCCCATTCATCTTATTACCATCATAGATTCTTCAAAGTCCATTAATACTAACCACATCTAATTTAGGGATTTAGTGGATTTAGCCTAATCTCTGAGTACAAAATCATTTGTAGTCATGCAACAAGGATGAACAACTACAAGGTAGCACACAAATTAATGGAAAATTTCAATAGCACAAAAATAAGAACAAATTTCCACCCAATTAATCTAGTTTTCGTCCGTTTTATCCATCCCAACACCATGCTCGAAGGCCTAGGCATGAATCCCTCATTAATCTATATCATGCTTATGCTTTCTAATTTAGGTCTAAACTACTCAGTTAAACCTAGCCGACGTGTATTACAAGTAGCTGCAATAGAGGCATGAATGTGAGTTTTTGACATCGTGAAGGTGAATATTGACGTGAGATCTAGCGGAAAACCATGGGTTTTACCCCATTAATACAAAAATTCCTCCATTCCATTGCTCCTTGGTTATGAGGTAACCCTAGGAGAATTTTTAAATGAACCTCATCTTTTTTGTAACTAAAGAGGAAAAAAGAGAAAAATAAAATTGTACTTGAGGTTTCTGATTCCGTCATCCAGTTTTAGCGGTCTGTCAGGTCCTATGGCAACACCACTATAGTGGAATGATGTCAGGACGATCAAAATTTCAAATTCAAAAATCTTAAGTTGCATCGTCCCACGCTAATTTGAGACTGAATTTCAAAAATCCCCATATCCTTTGCCCATGGAGAAGGTGCCTCTTAATAATGACGGATGGGTCATTACAATAAACTAGAATTAAGTCTAGACAAAGTTAAAACTATCAATCAAAGATAATGAATTTAATCCTTGGATATAAGTACAACAAATTTGATTATTAGTGGTAAATATATTTGTTACTAGAAAATCATATTTTGTTACAAAAAGAACTCTTGAGATAAAAAAAATCATCAATTATTTGTACCTAAATCATGGCCACTAAATATATATAGAGATGACTTAGTATTTTATCACTAAATAGGCTTGTATTTACTTTGAAAGTACTTTTCATCCCTGAATTCATAATATTTATGAGGAGAAAAATCATATTAGAAATTATAAAATTTTGTAGATAATAGCATGTTTTCGTCTCTAAAGAGGTTACTAAGATCGGCAAAATTGATACATCGGTAACTATTTAGTATAATTGGTGACGGCGTATTTTGTCTCTAATGTTATATGTATTTTGTAGGTGAAAAAATTTATTGTCTTTAAAAAAGGATTTTACGTATGAATTATTTTTTTGTCCCAAAATTTATATCTATAATCTATAATATATTAAAAGTGTGAAGACCCTTAGAAAAGTGATTTAAACTTTTTGCCCTTTATTAAAAGACTCTTCTTTAGACAAAACTGTCTTTTTACTATTTCTTTAATTTATTATTTAATTATTTTTATTATATTAACTAGACTTTCTAAAATATATGGGACTCCTAAAATATATGGTAGGAGAATTAACTAATATTTTCCTTTCTACTAAACTTCCTAAAATATATGGGACTCCTAAAATATATGGTAGGAGAATTAATTAATATTTTCCTTTCTACTGTTCAATTATAAAAATACTCCTAAAATAGGACTCTATTAAGAAAATACTTTTATAAATATTGAGATGTAGAGAACAAATCGATTTGCCTATTGAGAAAATATGATTGATGCTCATCTAACTTGATTCGATTGCATGTCTAGATTGGTGGATGCTTGATTTTCTAGCCCTTAACTTCTTCACTGTTTTTGTCAGTATAATAGAATTCAACATGTGTGTGTATATATACATACTTTGTTTTCATTCAAAATCATTTTTAGGGTCAAAATTTTTACTTAGATAAGAGTTAGTTAGATAAAAATCAAAGCCTTGTGATCACTATTATATTTTTCTTTTATAGTTTACAGGTCGTAGATGAATGTCAGTTGACTTTGAAGAATTTCTTGTGTAAAGGTTAGGTTTAATTGTATTGTTTTGATATCTTTATTATCTTATTATTTTATTTTAATTTACAGATGTTAGATGAGTGTGTGTCGGCTTTGAAAAATTTTTTAAGGTAAAGCTTAGGTTCAATTGTATTATTGTTATTATCTCTATTCAGGGGTGGAGCTACATGTAAGTTGAGGGGTTCATCCGAACCCCCTTCAATGAAAAATTATACTATATATACATGGTTAAAATTATTTTTTATGCATATATAGTAGATGTCGAACCTCCTTCGATTAGATCGTTTGTTCACTTGAGAACCCCTTGCTGAAAATTCTGGCTCCGTCACTGCCTCTATTAGTATGTTATTTTGTGATAGTTTACAGTTCGTAGATGAATCTCGCTCGGCTTTGAGAAATTTTTGTGTGTAAAATTTAAGTTTAATTGTATAGTTCTGATATCACTTTTATCGTATTATTTTGTTGCATTTTACAAGTGATAAATAAATGTTGGTCGGCTTTGAGGAATTTTTTTATGTAAAGGCTAGGTTTAGTTGTATTATTTTGATATCTCTTTTATCGTATTATTTTGTTATTGTTTACAGGTAATAGATGAATGTCGGACAACTTTGAGAAAATTTTTGTGTGTAAAGATTAGATATAATTGTATCATTTTGATGTTTCTGTCATTGTATTATTTTGTTGCAATTTACAAATGGTAGATGAATGTCGATCGACTTTTAAAAATATTTTTGGTAAAGATTAGGTTTAATAAATAAATTCTCCATGTTTACATAATCAAAAGATATTAAATTTAATTATTATATTCATCTTTATTATTTAAACAAATATCATATTTAGTGTAATGTTTGAACTTATTAAAGCGAAGTTCACGTGTAAGGCGCGTACACCTAAACTAGTATATAAAATAGTGACAACTGCTTTATTACAATTTCTAGTTAAAAATGATCATGGCGTCATTAAAATGTTTCTTTTACTGACGAAACAAAATTGTCACTACAAGATGTTATACTGACAAAAGAAAAATTCTACAAAACTTCTATTTCCTTGTTAAAAGTGCATAGCATAATCATTTCAGACGACAAATAATTTGGTAACAAAGAATAAATAATTCATGAAATATATTGCAATGTAGATAGATTATTTTGTAGATAACCAAGACAAAATGATAATTGTCACTAATTGTCTATGCTATTAATGACCAAATTAAAGGTCAAAAATAATATACAATTAATAGAAAAATAATTTTATCAGGGAGAGTAAATAATTAATGACGAACTTTTAAACATATCTAAAATAATTTTATACATTATATAGAGATAAAATGATAATTCACACTAATTATTTATACATTAGTGACAAAAACTAAGGTCACCAATAATATACAATTCATGACTAAAGTTTACACTATCTCATTACAAATATTACGTCTCTGATTCAATTACATATTTTAGAATATGTTTGGTATCTAAAACTTAAACAAATAAAACACAAAAGATGGGTTGTCCTAATCGTCAACAACATTATCGGTACCAATATCCTCAAATTTGTGGCTAAAATTTTATAATAATAATGTCAATTTATATTTTTGGTAGAAAATTTTTGTTGACAATATTTGCTACGAATTTTATTTTTATCACTGAAAGTATGTGAGTCAAGAATTTGAGGATTGTAACAAATTGTAAAAGAATTTCAGCGACGAAACTGATTATCACTAACATCCTCAAATTCTGGCTAAATAATTGGCGTTAATTTATTTTTTTTAGTGGAAAAGCTTTAAAGACAAAACATTTGTAATAAGATTTAATTTTTGTCACTAAAAATATGTGACTCGTGCATGTGACGATGAAAATATAATCTTTGTCACCAAAAGCGCATAATTGGCGATGAATTTTTTACTACAGAGAAATTTCGTCGCAAAACATCACATTTGTTGGAGTGTATCTCACATCATCCCATGTATCAAATTGTATAGGATAAAAATAACCTTAAAACATAGATAGATTAGAAACATGTCACGTATCTCCGGGAGGACAGAACCCAATGATAGATCACAGTTGTGTGGACCAAGTTAACTAGAACAAATCACACATTGTGTCACGATACAAAAATCAAGGATCGTGATGGCACTTGTCGCGGCAAGCCTGGACAAGTAAGCCTATCACACAAACTGATATGAAAAGAAAAAACAACACCAAAACCCAAGGTAAGACTTCTAGTACGAAGTCGAAGTACACATATACAATAATAACCAAAAAAATACATAACAAAGATACTATAATTATTCCAACATTTGGTGTCACAAATGTCACGACCCGAACCAGGGTCTGACCGTGACGGATATCTCAAGTCCATCGAGGACCGCAACACCCCTTTGCACCTGACCAAACAATGCAATATCTCCAATGTCCGATGAATTTAGAACATATAACAAGAGAGCACAAGATAAGATTTAAAGAATAAAAGATAAGTCTATGACCAACAACCAGTAACCGACCAAAACAACCTACCAACATCATCAAAGTCCACAGTAATCCAACAAAACCTTCTAACAAAAGAACCAAAAGTCTTAGTCGGGACATGTCCTCGACTCCAACAGATGACAATGACAATGATGATTTTAATGATAATGAAAACTATCAACTCAAATCTAAAAATTGAAACTGATGAAATGTCTAAGCCTTTTGGAAAATGGAAGCTCATCACTTCACCACAACGAACCAAAGAATCGAGCCGATCCACCTAACCTTGCTCAGAAAAAGTAAAGGTATCTCTGGTGCCTGCATCGCATGGGAATACAGCATCCGTAAACGATTGGCAGTTGGAGAGCTAGCATGTAACTTGGGGATAGAGGATAAAATAATGAATAACTATTCAAATTCAGTCCAAAATTCAATGCACAACATTATATGTAATTTCATATATTCATAATATCACATGCGAGGGTAGGGAAAAAGGCTTAACATGAACTTTGAAAATCTTAGCCTGGATTGTGTAGCTCAACTTTTATAACATAAGAAGGCACCCACGAGCTATATGGGCCCATCTCTCCCCCAACTGGTAGGGCTCTAGTGCGTGTCTCCGCACGAACCAGAGGGTATATATATGCACTATGGTGGACTCAAATCTCCCGGCAAATCAAGATGACACAAGCACCCAATCTTGTAATATTATATAAGGGACTCAAACCTCTCAATCATATGAAAATAATAAAGGAGACTCGAACTACCCGGTCATATAAACCCTCATATAGGCAACCACGGTTTTCAATATTTGTCCCTTGGGACCTTCACTTTCACGACTCATCTACACAACCTCATTAAAGCCCAATTAAAAAAATTATCATACATTCCCATTCCTTGAACCAAGATACACATTTAGGCATACATTATTGGTATCGTCATACCAACTACACTTGCAAGGTAATATCAATATGCCAAAATAATTTCATTATTAGGAAAACATTCATAGCCTCCTTGGTTCAATTATACATTAGTTTAGGGAATCACACAACCCTATAGGTTTCAATTTCAAAGCCATTATGCTTTATTGACTTTTTAACTTTATGAAATAGTTTAAGAGTAGTTCAATATGCATACTTTTCATACTCAAAAACCAATTTCACATTATAGGGCTGAGGCCATAACCACTTTAAAAGTGACAAGTTGAGGGAAATCACACTCCCTTAGTTTATTCATCATACACATGCATCAAATTAATTTTAAAACTGTCATTTAAACGTAACCAATGCAGGAACAGACATGAAACATTACATAAACAACAATTATTCAAGATCCTTAACCCATGTTTCAAAACCAATATCAATACCATATGAACAACACTTTAAAATATATGTTTTTAACAAATTAGCAATTATGGAAGAGTAACATGCCTGAAATACAAGTTTCGCAGAAAGAATTCAATCCTTGAGCCCTAGGATGACCTACTTCTTGGAAACCCTCTATATGGCTACTTGAGAGACGAGAGAGAGATTTGGAAGTGTTTGAGAATGTTATGAATGAGAAATAACCCTCTTAATTGCTTTATGAACGTGGGGTGTTAATTGAGTGAGAAGGAATAATCCAAAGTTCCCTCAATTTAAAAGCTGAAATTTAGTCGCCAGTAACTACGGGTCACTATACAACTCATAGAGACTCATTACCAATCGTTACCACGAGTCGTAGCTAAGACAGTTTTCAGGGAACTCATACACTGTTGACCCTATGAATCAACTGATACAACTCGTAATGGTACCCTACAACTTGTAGGGTTCAATTGTAGTCAACACATAACCCATTTGAGGAAAATACTGGACATCCTACGATTTGCACCCAACAACTCATAACAACTCCTTACGACTCTTAGTGAGCCACTCATTCTTAGAGCAGAACTTAGTCGTACACTTTCTATTTAGGTAACGATTTGAGTCCAATGACTCGTCAAGACTCCTTACGACTCATCGGGTAAGTCGTAGTCAAGGTAGTGAGGATAAAATTTTAGAAATCTTCAAGGACCAAAAGTTTGGGTGTTACACACTCCCCCTTTAGAATCATTCATCCTCTGAATGATAGGACAAGGTATTTATTAGCATGATATGACTCCAATATAACCACACTTGCCTTTAACATAGACAGAAAACAAAGATACCAAGGAAATTACAATTTTTTTTATCAAAGTTAGAAAATAAAATGCTAAGGAATGTGCATACCTCAAGCATGAATATCGAGAATAGGGAACAAGAATGGATACTTGGAATTCATATCCTCCTCGTCTTCCCACATAGCTTCCTCGATCTTTTGGTTCCTCCAAAGAACCTTTACCGATGCCACATCCTTGGTCCGCAACCGGCGGACTTACCTATCTAAAATCTCGACTGAAACTTTCTCATAGGACAAGCAGTCCAAAATGCCCATCTTTTCCAAGGGAACAACTGCCGAAGGATCACCCACGCACTTTCTCAACATTAAAACATGAACAACCGAATGAATGAAGATCAAACTAAAAGGCAACTTCAATTTATATGCAACATTACCAACCCTCTTAAAAACCAAGTATGGACCAACACAACAGGGCCTTAGTTTCCCCTTCCTACCAAGCTGCATCACTCCCTTCATAGGAGAAACCTTCAAGAACATCCAATCACCAACACTGAACTCCAACTCCCTTTGCCTTACATTCGCATAAGACTTTTGGCAACTTTGGACAGCCTTAAGCCTATCTCGAATCACCTTCACCTTCTCCATGGCTTAGGGAACCAAATCAGGGCCAAATAACTTATTTTTACTAACCTCAAACTATCAATAGGAGACCTACACCTCCAACCATATAAGGCCTCAAACGGAGCCTACCATAGGTAAATTATATGAGAGATAAGTGGTCAACCCAACTACCACCAAAATCAAATACACAAGGCCGAAACATATCTTTGAAGGACTAAATTATCCTTTCAGCTTGCCCATCCTTTTGCGAGTAGAAAGAGGTAGTAAGTCTCACCATATCCCCCAAACCTCTATGAAAGGATTGCCATAAGTGAGATAAGAATTGAGTATCCCAATCAGACATGATGAAAATTGAAGTACTATGCAACTTCACGATCTCCTCAATGAACAATTGGCATAATCCTCAGAAAAGAAATTAGTCCTCACTGGCAAAAAGTGGGCAGATTTAGTCATCCTATCCATGATGACCCAAATCAAATCAAATTACTGGCAAGACCACGGAAGACCAATAGCAAAATCCATATTATCTCTCATTTCCACACTGGCATCTCAATCTCTTGAGTCAACCCACCAAACCTCAAGTACTCCACCTTCACTTGCTGAAACATTATGCACTTAGCCATAAAATTGGCCACATCTCTCTTCATTATTCCACCAATAAATCTCTTTAAGATCATGATACATTTTTGTCGAACTAGGATTAATAGTATAATGCGAGATATAAGCTTCTTCCAAAATTATTCCTCACAATCCATCAACATCGGAAACATATAATCTTTCTTGGTATCTCAAGATACCATTACCATCGATGTTGAAAGCCATTACCTTTTACCTATCCACACCATTCTTGATTTGCATCAAGGTAGGGTCCAACACTTGCTTCTCCTTTACCTCCGCTCTAAGAGAAGACTTTACCACCTCTTGAATAATTACACTACCATCCTCCGAATCCAAGAGACGATCTCTAAGATTAGCTAAACGATGAATATCCTTTCACTAAATCCTGCTTCTCCTCATCCATATAAGATAAGTTTCCCATGGACAACCTACTAAGAGCATCAGCAACTATATTAGCTTTACCTGGATGATAGTGAAGACTCATGCTATAGTACTTAAGCAACTCAAGCCACCTCATTTGCCTGAGATTTAGCTCCTGCTGAATAAGTACGCATTGTAGGATCATATAATCAAAATAAATATCAACATAGACCCCATACAAATGATGCCACCAAATTTTTAATGCAAATACCACCGCTAACAATTCCAAATCATGAGTTGTATAATTCTTCTCATGAACTTTCAATTGTCAAAAAGCATACGTAACCACCTCGCCATATTGCATTAACACATAACTCAATCCCACTCGGAGCGCGTTATAATAGACAACAAAACCATAAGTGCCCTCAAGTAGAATCAAGATCGGAGTCAAAGCCAATTTATACTTCAGCTTCTTGAAACTGCCCTCACAAGCATTAAACCACAAGAACTTTACTTTATTCTAAATCAACTAAGTCAATGGGGCAGCAATAGAAGAGAAACTTTCCACAAACCTTCTATAATAACTAGCTAAACCCAAAAAGCACCAAATGTCGGTTGGAGTTATGGGTCTAGACCACTTCTTAACCACCACAACATTCTGCGGATCCACCGTGATTCCACCACTAGAAATAATATATACCAGATGTCACAATATTTAACCAGAACTCATACTTTGAGAACTTCGAATACAACTGTTGATCTTTCAAGGTTTGAAAAACAAGGCGGAGGTGATAGCCATGATCTGCCTCACTCTTATAATATACCAAAATATCATTAATAAAGACAATCATAAACAAATCCAAAAATTGACAGAAAACCCAATTCATAAGATCCATAAATATTGTCGGGTCATTGGTCAGACTAAAAGACATCACCAAATACTCAAAATAACCTTACCGGGTTCGAAAATTAGTCTTATGAATATCCACCTCCCTAATTATCAACTGATGATAACCCAACCGAAGGTCGATCTTAGAAAAGAACTTAGCACCCTAAAGTTGATAGAACATATGATCAATCCTCGAAAGGGGAAACTTATTCTTCACGGTCACCTTATTTAATTAGCGGTAATCAATATACTTCCAAAGGGCCCCATCCTTCCTGCGCACGAAAAGAACAAGAGCATCCCATGCAGACACACTAGGGAAGATAAAACCCTTATCTAGGAGATCTTTCAACACCCCTTGAGTTCTTTCAACTCAGCCAGAGCCATTCTATAAGGAGTGATAGAAATAGGATGAGTATCCGGAAGAAGATCAATTCCAAAATATTCCATATCAAAAGGAACACCAGGAAGATCATTATGGAACAGGAAATACACCTACCATAGGGATAGTTTGCAAAGAATGACCTTTGTATCTAGAATCCTTAACATGTACTAAGTGATAGAGGCACTATTTGGAAACTAATTCTCGAGGTCTAAGATATGAAATGAACCTTCCCTTAGGTACTAGGGAACTACCTTCCCATTCGATTACTTTCTTATTTGGGAAAAGGAAATTAACCTTTCAGGTTCAACAATCAAGAGATGCATAGCATAAATGCAACCAATCCATCCCTAAAATCACATCAAAGTCTAACATGTCCAACTCTATCAGATCCACCAAGGTCTCCCTATAATAGACCGACATCACACAACCCTTATAGATCTTTCTAGCCACAATAGAATCAACTACTGAGGTAGACACAGAAAAGGGATCCGAAATACACTCAGGGTCAAAACCAAAATAAATAGTCACATAAGGGGTTACATAAGAGAGGGTATACCCGGGATCAAGAAGATAATATATATCACAAGAGAAAATTTTGAGCATACTAGTAACAACATTGGGGACTATCTAATTATCCTGGCGAATGGCAAGAGCGTGCAAACGGTTTTGTCTAGTGTCGAAGCCAGAAGCAGAAAAAACATATTTTAGTGTAGGAGTTGATGAAGTAGCAATAGGAATCTTGTTTTCCCTAGAAGCAACCTTGGAAGGACAATCCCTCTGAATATGACCAATCTGACCAAATTTAAAGCACTTATTCCTTCCCTCTTCACAAACACCACGGTAACCCTGACCATAGAATCTTCAAAGAGGATACGATGGAGGTGACTAAGCCCCACTAACTTGAGGCTAGGATCTTGGTGCTCTAAACCCACTATCACACTTAGAACGATGATCACCCAATGGTTTTGGACAAGGAGTACTAGCCATAGAGTAGGAACCAAAATTGTCTCACCTTTTCATAGACCACTTTCCACCGTCTCTACCGCTCAATTGTTGACCTCCACCCTATTCCAAGTAGCAAAATTTCTTACTCTACCTTTCACTCATCTTTCCTTACTTCTCTTTTCATCTTCCACTTGTTGCATATACACCACAAGTATAGATATGTCCATATAATTATTCAAAAAGGTAGCCTTGCTCTCCAACAGCAACTTACAAGATAACCCAAAGGCAAACTTTCTTATTCTATCCCTCATGCTAGACAATAATTTTGGAGTATAATATGAACGTTGATGAAACTCTTTTACTGTCATCCTGCCTTGCTTTAAATTCATAAATTCCTCAGCCTTCACCTTCCTCAACTCCTGAGGAAAGAAGCGATCAAGAAAACCACTAGAGAAGTCATCCCATAAAACTTACTTAGCATCATCGCCCCTAAGTTTCTTCCATACTTCATACCATCGTATGTTATATCCTTCAACTGATAAGCTGCAAACTCTACACCCTCTACATCAGTAGCATGCATTACACAAAAGATCTTTTCCATCTCAGCAATAAAATTTTAAAGATCTTCCTCAACTTTAGAACTAGTGAAAATTGAAGGACTCAATCTCATAAATTGGCCAACTCTAATGGCCTCGAAGGATAGAACAACAGAAATGACACACTCAGTCAGGGTGGCCACCAACTGGTTAAGCAAATGAATCAATTAGTGAAACTTAGCATTGAACATACCATCTTGAGGTGCCTGAGGAGGGATAGGTGAAACCGATGGAGCTCCATTAGGGAAATCAAAAGTCACGACCCTAGACCAGATCTGAACTCCTAGAGTAGGACGAGCTCTATCCACATAGTTCTTAGATATGTCAGAAGAGTTTCCACGAACATCAGATCTTTTGGGATGGATGATTTAAAAAGTGAACATATGCGAATTAGAGAAGATTCAAGAACCTAGACTATATAGCTCAAAATAGAATAGCAAGAAAGGGAAACATTCCTAAATGCCATGTAGCCTCTCCCCTATAAGTGTGGTCCGCTACACATCCATAAAAGAGACTCTACTTGATAAGATTTATGGATACCCAATGACACCAAACCTAGGCGTTGATACCATCTTTGTCATAACCCAAACCAGGGCCTGGCCGTGATGGGTGTCTAAAGTTTACCGGGGATCGGAGACCACCCCTTTGCACCTAACCAAAAAACACAATATCCTCAATGTCGGATGAATTCCAAACATATAACAAGATAGCACAAGATAAGATTTAAAGAATAAAAGATAAGTCTATAACCAATAACCAGTAACCAGCCAAAACAATCGATGAACATCACCTAATTCCACAGTAATCTAACAAAGCCTTCTAATAAAAGAACCAAAAATCAATCTTGGTCCGGACATATCCCCGACTCTGACAGATGACAATGATAATGATAATGTTAATGATAGTAAAAACTATCAACTCATATCTAAAAATAAAAATGGATGAAATACCTAAGCCTTTTGGAGAATGAAAGCTCACCACTTTACTACATCGAACCAACAAACTGAGTTGACCCACCTAACTCTGTGTAGGAAAAGTAGAGGTATCTCTGGGGCCTACATTGCGTGAGGATACAGCGTTCAAAAATGATTAGCGGTTGGAGAGCTAGCATATAACTCAGGGATATGGGATAAGATAATGTCATGAATAATAATTCAAAACCAGTCTAAAATTCATGCACAACATTATATGAAATTTCATATATTCATAATATCACATATCGGGTAGGGAACAAGGATTAACATAAACTTTGAAAACCTTAGCCTGGATTGTGTAGCTCAACCGTCATAACATAAAAAGGTACCTGTGGGCTATATAGGCCCAGCTCTCTCTCAGCTGGTAGGGCCTTAGTGCCTATGGCCGCACGAACCAGAGGGTATACATATGCACTATGGGAGACTTGAACCTCCTGGCACATAAGGGTTACACAAGCACCCCATCATGTAATATATTATAGGGGACTCAAACCTCTCAATCATAAAAAATAATAAAGAGGACTTGAACCAATCGATCATATAGACCCCAACGTCGGCAACCACGATTTCCAGTATTGGTCTCTCGGGATCTCCACTTTTATAAATCAGCTACACAACCCTCATTAATGCCAAATTAAAACAATTATCACTCATTCTCATTCCTTGAACCAAGATACATATTTAGGCATACATTGTTGGTATCGTCATACCAACTACCTTTGCAAGGTAATATCAACATGCCGAAATAATTTCACTATTGGGGAAACATTCATAGCCCCATTGGTTCAATTATATATTATCTTGGTGAATTATACAGCCCCATAAGTTTTAATTTCAAAATCATTATACTTTATTGCCTTTTTAACTTTATACAACAGTTCAGGAGTAGTTCAATATGCATACTTTTCATACTCAAAAACTAATTTCACACTATGGGGCTGAGGTCATAACCACTTCAAATGTCATAAGTTTGGAGAAATCACACGCCCTTAGTTTGATCACCATACCCATGCATCAAATTAATTTTAAAACCACCATTTAAATGTAACTAGTGTAGGGACAAACATGAAATATCACATAAACAACACTTATTCAAGGCCCTCAACCATGTTTCAAAACCAATATTAATACCATATGAGCAACACTTTAAAACATATGCTTTTAGCCAATTAGCGATTAGGGAAGATTAACATGCCTGAAATACCAAGTTTCACAGAAAGAATTCAACCTTTGAGCCCTTGGGTGACCTACTTCTTAGAAACCCTAAGTATAGTTGCTTGAAAGACTTGAGAGAGATTTGGAATTGTTTGAGAAAGTAATGAATAAGAAATAACCACCTTAAGTACTTTATGAACATGGGATTTTAATTAGGTGAGAAGGGAATCTTCCAAAGTACCATTAATTCAAAAACTAAAATTCAGTCGTCAGTGACTAGGAGTCACTATACAACTCGTAGTGATGCATTATGACTCGTTACCAAGAATTGTAGACAAGACAGTTTCTAAGGCACCCACTCATTATTGACCCTATAACTTAACTGATACAACTCATAATGGGACCTTACGACTCGAAGGGTCCAGTCGAAGTCAACACATAACCAATTTGGGGTAAACTCTGGACATCCTATGATTTTCACCCAATGACTAGTAACAAGTCCTTACCACTCTTAGTGAGCCACTCGTACTCATAGAAAAACATAGTCACACACTTACTATTTAGGTTACTATTTGAGTCCAACGATTCGTCAAGACTCCCTATGACTTGTAGGGTAAGTCGTAGTCAAGGCAATAAGGATAAAATTTTAGAAATCTTCAAGGACCAAAAAACCAAGGTGTTACAACAGTGTAATAACCAACTAGAAAGATCTCAAATTCAAAATACATAACTAATAGTAAGAACGTCAAAATATATAACTGATAGTCCAAAAGGAACATATTTGTCTCTGAATATGAAAACAATATATAAACTAAGCAAGAAGAGGTAGTATATCAACTCTAGAAGCATAGATTGACTGCTACCTCAAAAATACTCCAAATACCTCCTGAATCAACTATCGTGCGGCATACTCGTACCTGGATCTACACCTAAATGGCGTAGTAAGGGTGAGTACAATCCACTTGTACTCAGTAGGTATCATAGGCTGACTGGGAAAAGTAGAAAATAAAGTATTTAAAATACACTCTATAGGCACATCACGTCTAATCAGAAAATATACCAAATGATATCCCACACCGTCTGCACTAATAATTCTATAATATACTCATATACCAAATACAAGTGTGAAAAAGAAGCCCAAATAGATAGATATCAAATCAAGAATGAAATACGACACAGAATGTGCACTATATATGTAATGCAATGATGATGATTATGATATGATGCTTGAGGTTATCGGACAACCTCCACATACACCTATAGAGCTGTGCTCCTGAGGTATAACCCATGGGGGGTTAAAATCCATATACAATTCAATATCCAATACCTATCCAATATCTATAGCTCATCTCTGAGAAATACATTAGTAGAGGATTTTTAAAGATTTCATATTTTTTGTCAGAAAAAACCATTATTTCTATGGTGGTACCAATATTTCATGAGTGTATATGATATGAGGATGTAATGCTAATAGCCAACCAAAATGATAATTTCCAAATACAACCAATATACCAACTATGTAAGCCACAAATCCACTCAATATAACAACCATCCATAATCCAATATAGTCCATAAATCAATAGAGTAAGATATACAAAAATATTTTATTTGATACCACGTAAACATCAACTTAGATATTTTCCACAAAGAATAAAACCACCAATACATAAACACCTGTCCAAAAGTATTGTAGAAGACCCCATACGGCCATACATAGAAAATAATGTCTCAAACCCCCACCAAATAAAAACAACAAATGACCCTACACAGGTACAAAATAGTAATAAAGTCATTTCCATGATTAGTTCCCACACCCATAACATGTTCATATATCAATACTAACTACCCATCCTAGTATGAAGAAAGTTAATCCATAACCTACCTCCAAAGAATAAAATTGCGTTCAAAAACCTTCAACACGGACCCTTTGTTGCGCCCAAGCACACACACAAATGTACGTGGTCTACCCAAGTAATATAGTGGCCTTACGAAAAATCCAAGTATCAATCCTACATGGACTAGTGTTAAACAACTATCTTAATCCAGTCTAACTTCAAAGATAAAAAAAGGGCAAAAGTAACCACAAAAGTTTTTAAGAGTTAAGAATAAAAGTAGACTAAAATAATGCGGTAAAGTTATTAGACAATAATGGGGAGAACCCAGGATTAAGGCACTACGAACAATCATACTAAGATATATGAATTTGTTGGCTAAGTTAATTATCTTGATTGTTGGTTCACGGGGTTGATATTATGACTATGGCCTTCTAAACCTCTAATCAATTATCTAAGATAGCCTCTGTAACTATATCGTTGAGTGAGGATATGAGAACTAAGTTAAATACATCATGTTCTATATCATAATTGAACCAAATAGGGAACTTAGGTATATTTCTATCCTAAATACAAATCATAAAATCATTCAATTAAGATTGCGATCTTATTTTATATATCCCGCATTATATCCTATCATTCCTTATTTTAGGTTCATGATATAATTAAGCATGTATTCTAAGGGTCACGAATCCTTAAAATAGGGAAAACAAGGATAAACAAAAACCCAACAATTATAAATAACCAAAACCAAGTCAATACACAACAAGAGTAATCATTTTCTTGGCCTTAACCCCGAAAAAGGGTATTTAGCCGCTCATGGACATACACGTAATCACAATAGATGAATACATGATAATCCATAAACAAACTAAAATAAAGTAATAAAACCCCTAAATGAAGACTTATCCAACATTTCACAAAGCCCTAAGGGCATCCAAGGTGTCTACAATATTGTTTAAGTGTCTAATTATACTAGGACTAAAATTGCCGAATTTTACATAGCCTCTGCACCACGCCCTTATCATGGAGAATAGGGTCAGTGGAACGTTGAAATCATGGAGGGATAATGTAAAAAACATCTTAGAATGCATCCAAGGGATTTCCACAACCTTATCGTGCCATCTAGGCAGCGTGGTACGCTAATCTGTCCCAATTTTCTAGATTTCAACAAGCTTAGTCCCATGCCTTTGGCCGTCAAGTCCAAGCTTTGTGGTTGTGTTTCATATTATATTACAGCTTAAATATAATCAATACATCATCTTGATAAACTCACCAAGCATTTTATAATATCACACACCACAAATTAGATCTCAAAACCACATAGAATCCAATGCGATGAAGTAGAAAAGAACATAGCTCAAGCTAAGAGTACTAGTTTTTGCGTTTGAACTTTAACTTAATGTTTTGACTCTAAACTCATTATGAACACACCTTAAACACTATAAACACATAACTAAACACATAGATTCTCATTTATGAAAAGTCTCACTCAATAATCACACAAAAAAGTCTGCAAAATAAAGTTAAACAAGAATGGATAACGACACTTAGGAGCATGAATAAACCTAAGATCACCACCCCGCACTTAAAGTCGTGTTCATCATTAAACAACTTTTCATTTAAGCATCAATATCATGAAAAGACTCCAATAATACTACTACAAGCAATATAGTCAAGCTAGCACTACAGTGTAATGCCCCGAGTCTGGTACCCCAGATGCTACATGGTGCTAACAATCCCGAAGGACCACTACCTAACCCATGACTGATATCTATAACTGAGCACTGAATAATAGTAATATTGTAATAATAATATAACTCAAATAAAAGCGAAAAGCTAGAAAAAACTTATCGTAAGGTTTAAAATACTAAACATTACTGAATAAAATAATGTCTGAACAAGGTATGATAATACCAAGACTGAAATAACTCTCTGAACATGCTATAGTCTGAATGCCTCTAAACTGTCTAAATAAGGAGTTGATGGGACATGTCCCCAACTAACTCCATCTACTAAAAATGACTAAGTACTGAAATACTGAAAGAATGAAATAATCATGTCCTCTAAATATGAGGACTCACCATTGACTCTGACTACTGATATCTAAGTTGCTAAGTGCAATTGAGAACCTAAGCATCCGAATTTATGGTATAAAAAACCATAGCACAAAAGGAAAGTATGTTTTAGTACGTGTGAATGTACTGGTATGCAAAGTGAGGTAAGGTTAAATGCAAGAGTTCATATGTATGAACTAAACTAACTAAATAAAATGAACATGACTACGTGAGGATACATGCATGAATACATAATTGTAACTAAAATCATAAGGATTCTGAATACTGAGTTTACTAATAATCATGGATTATTGATAACTGATATAACTGATAATTGAGTAACTGTGTCTGACAGTCCTAATTCTAGTAGAACTAGCTGAGTTTCGTATAAAGTTGAGTGACTGTATCTGACAGTCCTAAAATTTATAGAACTATCTGAGTTCCTTACTGAAGACTAAGCCTAAGACTGTGGGAGGTAGTCATCTAACCGACATGCCCCTAATAACATATTATAACTGAGTTAGGGTCCAATATATACCCCAATTGGAAGGGTGTCAATACCGCACCACTAGTAAGGACAAGCTGTGAGTGACCCTTATCTGCCAAGTACTCTAACGAGAACGGCGGGACCCTTATATTATACATTAAGCCACCTCATCAACCCTCATTTGACAGGTTTTGATGTCTCAATCTATGTTGGCTATGTAGTTATGGAATGCAAGGACTGCTTCTAAGAATCATACCCTCTACTGGTGAGTGAGTTCCCATCCTTAGGTTTACTCGATGTTGGATCCTACTCCAATTGAATAGATATTGAACTGAGTATACTGGAATAAACTGGACTGAGTTCACTGAATCCCGTTGACTGACGAAATATTATTGAATTCTGTTAACTGACTAAGTTACTGAGGACTGAACTGAATACTACTGAGTTTTCCTGAGTTCTGATAATGACTGAATTCTACTGATCATGGCTTAACTGAGGTTATCTTAAAAATTGATCTTGGCTCTAGGAACACCGCTAAATTGTCGAGTATTAAATACCCCAGGACTCGATAGCATGAAAATAAATGAGACATGACACTTCTTGAACACATGACCATAGTCAACAACTCATAATACTATCACTGAGGGATTTTATGAAGCATTGCAAGTCATAAGCTTACACGTGAATGGGAATGCATGCTAACTTATCATAATTTCACAAATCCATACTTATGAGCATTTCTCCAAATCATTACAAGACATAGCTATAGCATGGGAGTCATTTTGAATATGTGAGACCATCATGAATTCATCATTGATATCACAAATAGGTCATAATACAGAATTCTTATTCACTTAGGCATTTTTATAAACACATGGAAAGCATGACCTTTTCTAGGGCATGGATACATCATGGCTATATCAAGCACTTCAATTTAATGATTTCAATCCACATACTTAACATAAAGTCATGAGACTTCAATAAAGATTCAATCTTAGAAATCATATCACAATATACACATGTGTATAATCAAACTCACAACATGGAATTCAAAATTCATATTTTGAAAAGGGTTTCTTGAGTTCCAAGTGTGAAAGGGACCCTTGGATGAACACTTTAGATACCTCGGTTGACAGTTTCTTGAGGATTGATGGAAAAAGTCTTGAGTTCTTGAATTGAAATTAATCTCCCAGGATTTTTTGTTCTTGAGCACTTGTGAAATAATGAATGTATTTAGCCAAAAGAGGGCTAAATTTTGTCTTATAAGGGTTGAAGGTTGGGGGAAAATGACCTAATCACCCTTAAGGAGGCGAATCTAAAAGACAAAAAAATGTGCCCAGAAATGTTGCATCCAACGCAGCGCATCAAGGGTACCAACGCAATAACTAACGCGATGCAATGACATCACGTTGGTTCACTGGAAATTGCCTTAAGCATAGAAACACTTTCTCTATCAAAATGATTGAAAATGCGGCACGCCAACATCGTGTCGACTCACTATTTTAGGATTTCAAATAAGGTCTAAACAAGGTCTGAAAAATCTAAAACTCATACGGGAGCCCCTATAGACATTCCTGATGATGAATTAACAAAAATATAGACCATTAAAAACATTAAGGTTGCGAAATAAGATTTTCAACTTTTAAGGCTAAAATTAAACTAAGTTTGGAAACTTAGCTAGAATTTTTCTACGTTTGGGACCCCTTGACAAGCTTAAAAGACTGAATTAAACTAGGAATTTTGTAGGGTCTTACAATATCTCCTCCTTGGAAATATTCATCCTCGAATGAGACTGACTGAGATGGAAGAAATGATTAGCTGAAGTACATACTGAACATGAACAACTGAATTATAATTACATGGCTGACATTATAGATTTACTGAGATTCATACTGAGCATGCATATTTGATGCATGATTTCATGACTGAGCTGATACATGAATGTATGACGGGTAGTACTGATAAGCTTATCATGCATATCTGATGCATGAATACGTGACTAAACTAACTCATTAATATGCGACTAGACATGTAATGGTAAAGGATACCAAGTTTGAAATGGAAAACTGAGCATGAAACTAAATACCAAGTTTGTAATTGAAATCTGAACATGAAACAGAATAAGCTTAAGGAAAGCCATTACCTTGGGCTGAGTCTGAATTAGTGGAAAAGAGGTGAGGATACTTGGTCTGCATGTCTGCTTCTGCTTCCCAAGCATCTCCCTCAATGGACTGATTCCACCAAAGAACTTTGACTGTAGGGACTTCTTTGTTCCTCAATCTGCGAGTCTGATAGTCAAGGCTTTCGACTAGAATTTCCTCATAAGAGAGACTATTCTAAATATCTATGCCCTAAATAGGGACTACAACTGTTGGGTCACCTATGCACTTCTTAAGCAAGGAGACATGGAAAACTGGATGCACTGAAGCTAGATCAGAAGGCAACTCAAACTCATAAGCTAATTTCCTGAAGCGACTAAGAATTTTGAAGGGACTGACATATCGAGGACTGAGTTTTTCCTTCTTTCCGAACCTCTTTACTCCGTTGATGGGAGAGATTTTTAGGTACACATAATCACCAATCTCAAACTCAAGATCCTTTCTGTGCATATCTACGTGTAATTTTTGTAGGCTCTGAGCATTCTTGAGCCTCTCTCTGATTAACTGAACTTTCTCTAAGGTATCAAAGATCAAGTCAGGTCCTACCACTGCGGCCTCACCAACTTTGAACTAACCGATTCGAGATCTGCATCTTCTACTATAGAGAGCTTCGAATGGAGCCATTTGAATACTAGAATGATAACTGTTGTTGTACGTAAACTCAATCAAAGGCAAGTAGTCATACCAATTACCCTTAAAGTCAATTACACATGCCCGTAACATATCTTATAAAGTCTGGATGGTCCTTTCTACTTGACCATCAGTCTGAGGATGAAAGGTTGTACTGAGGTAAACTCGGGTACCAAGACCCTTTTAGAACACTTCCCAGAAACAACAGAACACCGTGCAATCTAACCAACTCTCTAATATAGATTTTGGCATAATCCTCGACTAAATAAGAGGTATGGACTAGAAGTAAATGAGCTGATCTGGTCAATCTATCAACACTGACCCAAACTGAATCACACTAATGAAGTGTATGAGGTAAACCCATCATAAAGTCTATATTCACTTCTACCCACTTCCAAGAATAAATATTGAACTCCTGCGTGGACCCACTTGGCTTCTGATGCTCAATCTTAACTTACTGATATGTTGAGCACTTAGCTACAAACTCTGAAATATCTCTCTTCATCTCACTCCACCAATAGAGCTCCCTCAAGTCACAGTACATATTGATGGCCCCTGGATGAATAGAGTAATACGCACCAGGCATTTCTGTAAGAATTCGCTGCCTTAAGTCATCAACACCTGACACACACAGATGACCCTTACAACGCAAAACACCATCTCCTCCTTAGGAGAAAATCTCTACCTTCTGATATTTGACTGACTCTTTCATCTTGACTAAATTAGGATCTCTATTCTACTTTTCCTTAACTTCAAAAACTAGAGATGATTTTAAACAGTTCTAAACCCACACACTACCTTCTACTAAATCGACTAAGCGGACACCTAGTCTGGCTAACTAATGAACTTCGTAAGATAACTTTTTCTAACTGTCCTCAACATAAGCAACACTACCCATAGACAGTCTACTGAGAGCATCAGCCACTACATTGGCCTTGCCCAGATGATAAAGGATACTCATGTCATAATCTTTCAAGAGTTCTAACCACCTTCTCTGAAGGAGATTAAGATATTTTTTAGAAAACATGTACTGGAGGTTTTTGTGATCTATCAACACATCAACATGCACCCCATACAAGTAGTGCCTCCAAATTTTTAAGGCAAAGACTACTACTGCTAACCCAAGATTATGAGTCAGATAATTCTTCTTATGAGGCTTAATTTGTCTGGAGGCGTGGGCTATGACCTTACCATGCTGCATAAGGACACAATCCAAACCTACCTTGGATGCATCACAGTACACGACATACCCATTTGTAAGAGTCAAAACTGGAGCTGAGGTGAGTCGAGTCTTCAACTCCTGAAAACTCTTCTCGCATGAATCTGACCACTGAAACTTGACTTTATTTAGAGTCAATTTGTACATAGAAGATGTAATAGATGAAAATCCCTCAACAAACCATCTATAATAGCCAGCCAAACCCAAGAAACTCCTGATATCTGATGGAGTGATGGATCTAGGCCAGTTTCTCACTGCTTTGGTCTTTTGAGAATCAACTCTAATGCCATCACCGAAAATGACATGATCAAGGAAAGCTACTGATCTTAGCAAAAATTCACACTTACTAAATTTGGCGAATAATTGATGATTTCTGAGAGTTTGCAATATTATTCTGAGATGGTCTACATGATCATGCTCACTGCAGGAATAGACAAGAATACCATCTATGAAGACTATGATGAACATGTCCAAGTATTTCTTGAACACATGGTTTATCAAGTTCATAAAAGCTATTGGGGCATTGGTAAGACCAAATGACATAAATAAGAATTTGAAGTAACCATACCGAATATAGAAGGTTGTTTTTGGAATGTCACATTCTCTGACTCTGAGCTGATAATGGCCTGATCTGAGGTCTAGCTCAGAGAACTAACTGGCACCCTAGAGTTGGTCAAATAAGTCATCAATTCTAGGAAGTGGATACTTATTCTTAACTGTGACCTTATTAAGTTGATTTTAGTCTATGCACATTCTGAGAGAACCATCTTTCTTTTGAATGAATAGAACTGGTACACCCCATGAAGACATGTTGGGTCTGATGAATCCCCTATCTAGGAGATCCTCAACTACTCTTTTAATTCTATAATTTCTGTCGGTGCCATTCTGTATGGTGGAATAGATATGGGCTGAGTATCTGGGAGAAGATCGATGCCGAAGTTTATTTCCCTTTTAGAAGGAATTCTGGGAAGATCCTTCGGAAACACATCTGAATATTCATTCACTACTAGAACTGACTCAATACTGGGAGTTTCAGAAAAGAGTCCTTAACTTGAACAAGATGATATACACATCCCTTAGATATCATTTTCCTTGCCCTTAGGTAGGAAACAAGCTAACCCCTGAAGGCTGAAGTATTACCCCTCCACTCTAGGATGGGTTCATCAAGAAACTAAAACTGGACAATTCTATTTATATAGTCCACTATGTCATAGTAGGAATAAAGCCAATCCATGTCGAGAATGACATAAAAATGAGCTATCTCTAATTTGACTAAGTCTGCTAAAGTGACTTTCTAGAATACCATAACCAGACAGTTCTTGTATACCCATCCGGCTATAATAGTTTTACACACTGGGGTAGAGATTGAGAAGGTCTCCGCTAGAATTTTGGGATTGACTCTGAAATTAACTACTATATAAGGAGTAACAAAAACAAGGAATCTCCTGGATCTAGCAAAGCAAAAACATGCATATAAAAGATTTGTAACATACCAGTGAACACATCAGGAGAATTCTCTTGGTCTTTTTAGGACTGAAGAGCATAAAGTTTGTTTGAGCGTTACCCAGTGGTGGCACTGGAAGTGGCACCCTGCTGATTTAGGCGATCAGACTGAGCTGAGAAATGGTTAGGCTGACCCTGAAAACCTGACTGGGGACAATCTCTGACTCTGTGGCCTGACTTTCCATATCTAAAAAAAATATCACTGCTAGCTCTTCAAATACCCTGATGGTGCTTGCCACAAGTCTGACAAAGAGGATGAGTTTAGGCACTGCTAACACTGCTCTGAGACTTAGAGCCTGGAGCCCTATCTTTGTTACCATTTCTGAACTTAAAAACTAGAGAATTGGCAAAGGAAGGAGCTGGAACTAAGGACTTTGGGCAGAACTGAGAACGATTCCCACCCTTTGACTTAGGCTGACTAAAATTGAAGCTACCTATTCTAGCTCTCATATTCTGCTTTTCTATCTCTTTTTCATTCTCTCCGCTATCTACTAAGCATGGTTCATTAGCCTAGATAAGTCCATCTCACTAATCAACATCGCGGTGTTGTACTCCTTGACCCCAATATCATTCACTCCAAACACAAACTTACTCATTTGAAATCTGCTATCTGCCACCACATAAGGAGCATATCTAGCTAGTTGAGTAAACTTGAGAGAATACTCTTTCACTGTTATGTTGCCCTGACTGAGGTTAATAAATTCTAACACCTTAACTTCTCTTAGATCTAGGGGAAAGAATCTATCTAGAAAAGTGGTGGCAAACTCCTCCCAATCAATAGGCCCTGCATCTATAGCCCTCTCTGCTTTCCACTATTTGAACCAAGTGTGAGCTGTATCTGCAAATGATATGCAGCTAGCTCAGCACTCTAGATAGTAATCACTCCCATAATATCAATAATCTTCTATACCTGATCAAGATACTCCTGGGGGTCCTCATCTTTCTTAGACCCGAAGAAAAAGTAAGATTCATTCGGGTGAAGTCCCGAATCCTAGCTGCAGTAGAATTGGCCACTGGGATGGCCGAAATGACAGTAGGACATTTATTCTGGGAGGTAACTAAATGAGCAAGAGTAGTGAATGCAGCTCTGAATTCTGCATGGGAGACATGTTCGCCTAAAGGAATAGGCTGATCAGGCTAAGGGGTTGGCTGATCCCCTATTTCTCTTCCTTGAGTCCTCTTTGGAGGCATTTTCTGTAGATGGAGGAGAAAGAAGAATTAGACTGAGATTTTAACTGGAGCTCATGCTCACTCACACGACATGAATACTGAAAGAAGGGAAACTGTTCCTAAAACATCTCATAGACTCCTGCACATAAATGTGGTGCATAACACACCCATGCACAAGTCTCTACTAGATGCGGCTTTCAGACTTCCTAGGACTCTATTAAACCTTAGGCTCTGATACCAAGTTTGTAACACCCCGAGTCTGGTACCTCGGATGCTACACGGTGCTAATAATTTTGAAAGACCACTAGTTAACCCATGACTGATATATGTAACTAAGCACTGAATAATAGTAATATTGTAATAATAATATAACTTAAATGAATACGGAAATCTGGTGAAAAACCTGCTGTAATTTTACAAATAATAAACAATATTGAATAAAATAACGTCTGAACAAGGTATGATAATACCAAGACTGAAATTACTGTCTGAACATACTATAGTCTGAATGCCTCTAAACTATCTGAATAAGGAGTTGATGGAACATGTCCCTAACTAACTCCATCTACTGAAAATGACTAAGTACTAAAATACTGAAAGAATGAAATAATCATGTACTTGAAATATAAGGACTTACCACTGACTCTGACTGCTGATATCTGAGCTGCTAAGCGCAATCAAGAATCTATGGTATAAAACACCATAGCGCAAAAGGAAAATATGTATAAGTACGTGTAAATGTACTGGTACGCAAAGTGAGGTAAGTCTAAATGCAAGAGTTCATATGCCTGAACTAAACTGACTGAATAACATGAACATGACTACGTGAGGATACATGCATAAATACATAACTGTAACTAAAATCATAAGGATTTTAAATACTGAGTGTACTGATAATCATGGATTACGGATAATTGATATAACTGATAATTGAGTGACTGTGTCTGACAGTCCTGATTCTAGTGGAACGAGCTGAGTTCTTTGTTAAGCTGAGTGACTGTATCTAACAATCCTAAAATCTATAGAACTATCTGAGTTCTATACTGAAGACTGAGACTAAGACTGTGGTAGGTAGTCATCTAACCGACATGTCTCTAATAATATGTTATAACTGAGTTGGGTCCAATCAGTAACCCCAATTGGAAGGGTGTCAATACCGCACCACTAGTAAGGACAAGCTGTGAGTGACCCTCATTTGTTAAGTACTCTAACGAGAATAGACGGACCCTCATCTGACAGGTTAAGCCACCTCATCAACCCTCATCTAATAGGTTTTGATGTCTCAGCCTACGTTGGCTACGTAGTTCTAGAATACAATGACTGCTTCTAAGAATCACACCCTTTGCTGGTGGGTGAGTTCTCATCCTTGGGTTCACTCGGTGCTAAATCCTACTACCAACTAAATAGACACTGAACTGAGTATACTGGAATGAACAGGACTGAGTTCACTGAATCCCATTGACTGGCATAATATTACTGAATTTTATTAACTGACTAAGTTACTGAGAACTGAACTAAATACTACTGAGTTTTCCTGAGTTCTGAGACTGACTGAATTCTACTGATCGTGGCTTGACTGAGATTATCTTAAAAACTGACCTTAGCTCTAGGAACACAGCTAAATTGTTGGGTATTAAACACCCCCAGGACTCGATAGCATGAAAATAAATAAGACATGACACTTCTTGAACACATGACCATAGTCAACAATTCATAATACTATCACTGAGGAATTTCATTGAGTATTGCAAGTCATAAGCTTACACATGAATGGGAATGCTTGCTAACATATCTTAATTTCACAAATCCATACTTATGAGCATTCCTCCAAATCATTACAAGACATAGCTATAGCATGGGAGTCATTTTAAACATGTGAGTAAATCATGAATTCATCATTGAGATCACAAATAAGTCATAATACACAATTCTTATTCACTTGGGTATTTTTACAAAAACATGGAAGACATGACCTTTTCTAGGGCATGGATCAACAACTAATACATCATGGCTATATCAAGCACTTCAATTTAAGGATTTCAATCCACATACTTAACATAAAGTTATGAGAATACAATAAAGATTCAATCTTGGAAATCATATCACAACATAAACATGTGTATAATCAAACCAACAACATAGAATTCAAAATTCCTATTTTGAAAAGGGTTTCTTGAGCTCCAAGGGTGAAAGGGACCCTTGGATGAACACTTTACATACCTTGATAGACAATTTCTTAAAGATTGATAGAAGAAATCTTAAGTTCTTGAATTGAAATTAATCACCTAGTGTTTCTCTTTCTTGAGCACTTGTGACATAATGAATGTATTTAGCCAAAAGAGGGCTAAATTTTATGTTATGAGGGCTGAAGATTGGGGGAAAATGACCTAATTACCCTTAAAATCACGAGAGATAGAAAAACGTGCCCAGCGATGGTACATCTGACGCAGCACGTCAAAGGTACCAACGCGAAACTGACATGATGCGCCGACATCGTTTGGTTCACTGGAAACTGCCTTAAGCTGAGAAACATTTTCTCTGTCGACGCGATTGGCAACGCGATGTGCCAACATCACTTCGACTCACTATTTTAGGATTTCAAACAAGGTCTAAACGAGGTCCAAATGATTCAAAACTTATTCGGGAACCCCTATAGACATTGATCAAGAATTAACAAAAAATATAGACCATTAAAGGACACTAAGGTCATGAAATGAGATTGCCAATTTCTAAGGCTAAAAATAAACTAAGTCTGGAAACTTAGCTAGAATTCTTCTAAGTCTGGGACCCCTTGACAAGCTTAAAGGACTGAATTAAACTTGAAATTTTGCGGGGTCTTACATACAATTACTACAGAGATAGCAAGTTTCACACACAAGCATGCTATATATGATTGAAAGCTCAAGAATACTACTCCAAAACATCCTTACCTTAAGAATTGACTCACCAAGTAGGCAAACTCATGCATATTACTCAATCAGGAGCTCATGCAAATCACCTAACTATCATTAAACATGTTCCCTCACAATAAGAGAGTTACCCATATTCACTTACAGAGATGTAATTGATCACAAGACTGGGTACAAGAATTAAATTATGCTCACTCTCTCAAAGAATTCAAAAGTTACACAAAATAAACCATAGGCTTGCCCTTAGTATGTACTCCACTAATATCAGAATATTAAGTCTTAGGATTAAATAGGACTTTGGGGGTTGCATTATAGGCTAAGGAATAGGTAGGAACTATTTTAGCTAGGAATAGTGACAATTTTCCCTAAGCACTTTAATACATCACACTATACATCAAGATCTTTCTATTAACAACCAATTTACACTACATCCATCGGAACACATCTTTTAATCTGCCCCATCTCATTGAGCACATTCACAAATACATAGTGGGGAGTATGCTTTATCACACATGATTCGATTTTACACACTTTTCTTTATTTTTGGTACACAACTCCCCATCACAACTTATCACTGTTTCAACACCAATAGTTGATATCTTGGGGCTTCACTTTCACATTTTTTCCTTCTTATTTTTCTTACTCCTTAACCTCCAAAATTTTCAAATAAATTACTTAGGAGCTTCTGATCAAATTGTGGTCAATAAAAGAAAGGGAATAAGCTACATATGAGCCTACCAAAGAATATACTCTAAAGGCTCAACGAGGCTAACTAGTATTATGAACAAGGATAGGTAAACTAGGTCTAAAACATGGATATCAAAGAAATGATTATATTATCTCCTACATCCACACTCTTTATTTTGCTTCAAACACATATCAGGAAAGTTCAAGATATCACATGCAACAAGGAATATACAAAAATCTCACTCACACATGTCACATGCTCAAATCAAGTAGGATCATCATAGAATCCAAACCAAGTAATCACATGAATTCAGAATAAAGCCAACAATGCTTAAGAGTCATAAACATGAGCCTAGGGGTTTCAACTATAGTCATTCAACATATCAACATACTTTTAAATACAAATCCACTTGCCTCATGCAATCATACATAGCACCAACAAGAATATCTTACTTACCTAACATAAAAATTTAATATTTACTCCTAAAAAGAAAAATAAGAATACTAGGTTCAAAGGGCGCCCTTGTGAAAAAGAGCCAAAAAGAACAACAATGGGGTTGATAAAGTGTGCACCTACTAAACTAACACCAACAACTAAAAACTAACAAACAAAAATCTTTTTGTAATTTTTCAAATTTACCCAAAATTAGAAAACAACAAAAAATTTAGATCCTATAGCATCACTTCACCCGAAACAATAGGAAATTCCCCACCCCATACTTAAAAATCTACTCTGTCCCAAAAGTATGATCAAAAGTAAGGATAGAAATACTTATTAAGGCCTCTAGGCCTATCTAGTAGCATCTTTGAACATCAAGAGGGTTTAGGGATCTCACACTCAGTATTTGCCATGCTCTTTAGCTCAAGTCTCTGGTATGCAAACTTTTTATCAGCCTACGACTCAACAAAAATAAAAATAACATGAAGTAAAAACTAAAAATACTAAAAACAAATACCTTCCTTAACTTGGATTGTTTCCCAAGTAGCGCCTGATTTAGTGTCGCAGCACGACCCAGATCAATACATCTCAACCATTTCCTTAATATTTTTATCCTACTCAGAGGCCATCATCTTACTCTATATAACTGCTTGAGTGTGCACTCTCAAGGTCATTATTTTTTTCATCTATAGTTTTTTCAGGCTCTTCTTTCAACTTTAATCTTTTGGGCCTAATTGAGGACTTAGGCAACTCTATGAGAGAGTCCAAAGAGATCTTTTGTGGTGTACTTTCAACCACCCCACTCTCATCTACTTCCATGATAGTTATAATGCATAAGTCCTTATAATGGGAAGGTGGATTGAGTGGTTTGTAGACTTTGAAAACCATTTCTTCATCACCAAATCTCATCTTGAGAGTGCCCTCTCTGACATCAATCAATGATCTACCCGTCATGAAGAATGGGCATCCAAATATGATTGGTACTATATCATCTGCATCATAGTCAAAGAACAATAAAGTCAGCAAGGATAATAAACTTACCCTAATTTATTAGCACGTTCTCAATAATTCCTTTGGAGCGGACTTGGGTTATGTCTGTCATCTGAAGCACAACTAAGCATTTCTTTAACTTTCCTAAACAACCATGTTGAACACTGATAGAGGCATCAAATTTATACTTGCCTCTAAATTATTTAAAGCATAGACCACATTGTTGTTACTAATTTGTATGGGGAGGGTAAAAATCCCTAGGTCCTTAAGCTTCTTAGGCATATTCTTCATTACCATAGAATTGTACTCCTTAATGAGTGATACCGTCTTAATGTCCTAAAGCTTAATCTTGTTAGTTACCATGTCCTTCAACTATTTGGCGTACTTGGGCATTCACTACAAAATATCTAAAAGAGGAAGGTTAATGTGAAGTTCTCTAAATGTGTCAAAGAACTTCTTGAAGAAAGTATCCTCTTTGGTCTTATTAAGCCTAAACGAGAATAGTGGTGGTGGTCTGTCAAGCACTTTCTTAGAAGCCTTAGTTTTCGGGTACATAGAATTTCTCAAATTTTTGCATCATTACTTGCAACCTATCATGGAACTAACTCTGCATTTTTCTCCTTATTTATCTTCGGAGGTCTGTCATTAAGTTCCATACCACTCCTTAAAGTGATTGCTATAACTTGCTTCAGAGGTTCATTATCACTTGGAAAACCACCTTGAGGCCAAGTATTTTGTGTGTAGGCTAGTTGCCCCAATTGTTGCTCTAGCTGCTTCTGATCCACTTATTGATTTTTATTTCTGTAGCCATTTCTTCTTTCTTGGCCAGGATCTTCTTCAAAGTTTCCTCAATGTTACTAGCCTATGTGTTATATTATTGCTGGACTATTGGTTCTAATTATTGCCTTATCCATAACTGGGTTGAGTCTGCCACTTTTGGCTATAGGCATTCGCATAAGTTGGATTATGTGCATTGCCCACAAACTTTATGGATTCAGGATTTGCGCCACACAAGTCTGCAAAATGGATACTATTGCCACAAATCTTACACCAACTTAGGGTATGTTTCATTGCATTTACTTGAGTTGGAGATTGATTCATACCAAATTTGTTGAATTGAGTCATCATTTTATTCTATAAAGCTGACAATTGGGTGGCTAAGGTTGTGATACTGTCAACTTCAATCATGCCCACAACCTTTTCACTGAACTCCTAGACATGTCAACATGCCAGTCAGTATTTCCTTAAATAATGTGGTTCAACAAGGTATAGAGCTCATCATACATTTTCTCCAGTGTTTGACCACCTGCAGCTGAATTTAGCAGAATTTTTATGTTATGGTCAAGTGTTTCAACAAAGATGAGAACTAATACCTTGTTAGACTATTGGTGATATGGATAGTTTTAAATAAGAGATTTGAAACTCTTCCAAGCATGGTAAAGTTTCTCATCTAGCTTCTGCTTGAAGCTCAAAATTTCACTGTGTAATCTTGCAGTCTTTTCGGATGGGAAGAAATAGATGATGAATTTCTGGAGTCATCCTATGTAGTGATGGAACTTGTTGGCTCAGCATTCAGCTACCTTTTTTCTTCCCCAAAAAGTAAGAAGGGGAAGAGTGCCAGACTCACGTAATCAGTGGATACCCCAGTAGGTATGATTATGTCATTGATCTCCAAAAAATTTTACAAGTAAACCTATGGATCCTCATGTGACAAGTCGGTAAATTGCCCGTTGCTATGCAAAAACTGCACCATGTTCTATTTCAACTCAAATCTACCTCCGGCAGTAGGTCTGTGGATGGCGGAGGTAATATTAGTCGCAAGTGGAATTTCTACTTTATGAACTGTCCTGCGGGCTGGTGGATCTTAAGCCATGGATGCAGGATGATCTTTCTCTTGCTAAATTAAAGGAATTTTGTAGAGAAGTATTGTTTCTCTCTTTCGTTGGTGTAAGCATTGCTCGGGTTTGGGGTATGGTTCAACCAACTCCCAATCCCTTGCCAGGTTACTAGCTTTTGTAGCCTAAGCCTGCAAATTCAAAAGCTAAGATCAAGTAAGTAGCACTTAAGAAATCAAAAATCAAAATCAAAACTACGACTGTTGCCAATTCACAAGTCCCCAACAATGGCGCCAAAAACTTGTTGCGCTCAAGCGCACACGCAAGTGTACTTGGTACACCCAAGTAATATAGTGGTCTTATGAAAAGTCAAGTATCAATACCACAGAGACTAGTGTTAAACAACTATCTTAATCTAGTCTCACTTTAAAAATTAAATAATTGTAAAGTAACCACAAAGGTTTTTGAGAGTTAAGAATAAAAGTAGACTAAAACAATGTGGTAAAGTAAAGTTCTTGGATATCAACAGGGAGAAACCTAGGGTTAAAGCACTATGAAAAATCATACTAAGCTATGTAAATATTTTGTATTGGTTAATTATCTTGTTTGTTGGATCACGGGGTCGATATTATGACTATGGCCTTCCGAACCTCTAATCAATTATCTAACTTAGTCTCCACAACTACATCATTGAGTGTGGATGCAAGAACTAAGTTAAATGCATTTATATTCTATCCCATAATTGAACCAAATAGGACACTTAGGTATATTCCAATTCTAAATGTAAATCACAACATCATTCAATTAAGATTACGATCCTATTCTATCTATCCCATATTTTATCTTATAGTTACTCCTTTTGGGTTCATGATAGAATTAAGCATGTATTCTAAGGGTCGTGAATCCTTAAAATAGTAATGACAAAGATACAAAAACAACCAATAATGATAAATAACCAAAACCAAGTCAGTACACAGCAAGAGTAATCATGTTGTTGGCCTTAACCTCAAAAATGGGTGTGTAGGCGCTCATGGACATACATGTAATCACAATAGATGACTCCATGTTATAATACATAAAAAAACTAAAGAAAATTATGAAAAAAACCCTAATTGAAGCCTTCTCCAGCATTTTTAAAAGCCCTAAGGTTGTCCAAGGTGTCAACAATTTGTTTAAGTGGCATATTTATACTAGGACCAAAGTTGCCGAATTAACATATCCTCTATGCCACACCCTTATCGCATACAATAGGGTCTATTGTACATTAAAATCGCATAGGGATACTGGAAATAACTTATTAGAATACATCCAAGGACGCTCAATTCCCTTATCGTGCCATCTAGGAAGCGTGACATGCCAATGTGTCCCAATTTTCTAAACTTCGCCAAGCATAGTCCCATGTCTTTGGACTTCAAGTCCAAACTTTGTGGTTGTGTTTCCTCTTCAATTCCAGATAGTATATCATTCATAAATCATCTTGATAAACTTACCAAGCATCCTAAAACATCACAAATAATAAATTAGAGCTCAAAATCACATAGAATCCAACACGATGAACTAGAAAGGAACATAGCTCAAGCTAAGAGTACTAGTTTCCATGATTGAACTTTAATGTAATGTTCTGACTCCAAACTCATTATGAACACACCCTAAATACTATAAACACATAACTAAACACTTATATTCTCATTTATGCAAAGACTCACTCAATAAGCACGCAAGAAGTCCTCAAAATAAAGCTAAACAAGCATCGATAACGATACTTAGGTGCATAAATACACCTAAGATTACCTTTCCCCTCACGAACGGACTTGGAATCAACCAAAACATAAGAATATAGAATGTACGTGTCAAAAGTAAGCCAACAATATCCATATTACCCAGTTTTAGGTCAGGATCAAAATGGACCCCTGAAATGGATTTTCAAAAAAAAGGGTAAAATCGGAGTTTTAATTTAAAATATATTACCCATGACTAAAAAAAGTCATCGAACGAAAATCAAGAAAAAAACAAATTGAAATTGGCATTTCAATTGAAGAATTACTAATTTAGGCCTTTGTAACACCCCGATTCGCTGAACTGGAATGCTATACGGTGCTCACAACCCCGAGGGACCACAAGATAACCCATGACTGATATCTGTACATATATACTGGAAATCATGATATAATAATGTGGAATACATAGAACTGTAAGGCCATAAGGTTCAACTGAATACAATCATGTGGGTGAAAATACCCAAAACAACTCAATCTGAACGTAAATCTGAACATAAATCTGAAAGCCTCTAAACTATCTGAATAAGAAGTTGAAGGAACATGTCTCCAACTAAATCCGTAAAGCTAAACTGAAGAAATAAATAAATGTATCAAATCATATTATCCTCGAATCAATGAGGACTCACTGTGTCTCTGCGACTGGAATTCTACCGCTACTGCTGGGCTGGAGCTCGTGTCTCGAAACTTATGGTGTAACATGAAAAGAAAGCACCATAGCGCAAATGCGTCAGTACAACTAGAGTACTGAGTATACGAGGAAGGTAGGTTGAACATAAAGGGTTTCATGCATGAACAACACTGACTGACTAATGTGAACGTGGGAGTGCAAACACACATATATAGAAACTGGGATCGTGAATACGTGATAGCAAGACCTGTAAGCTAATACATGGTTTACTG
>NC_061115.1:122829456-122849364 GCF_002878395.1 Capsicum annuum | reverse complement strand
CTATGGTGTAACATGAAAAGAAAGCACCATAGCGCAAATGCGTCAGTACAACTAGAGTACTGAGTATACGAGGAAGGTAGGTTGAACATAAAGGGTTTCATGCATGAACAACACTGACTGACTAATGTGAACGTGGGAGTGCAAACACACATATATAGAAACTGGGATCGTGAATACGTGATAGCATGACCTGTAAGCTAATACATGGTTTACTGATAACTTTCATAACTGATACTGAAACTGATAATATGGATGACTGTATCTGACAGTCCAGTATTTACTGAAATCTGAAAAATGCCCTGAGTTCTTTTATTGAAACTGCTACTAAAACTATGGGAAGTAGTATTTAATCGACATGCCCCATGTATGCCATTATGGCTAAGCTGGGGTCCAATCTCTGCCCCAACTAAAGGGGTTTCAATACCGTGCCACGGGTAAGGACAGCCTGTGAGTGACCCTTATCTGGCGGGTACTCAATGAGAACGGTGAGAACCCTAAACTGACGGGTTAAGCCACCTCATCAACCCTAATCTGACGGGTTAAGATGTCTCAATCTATGCTGGCTACGTAGTTCTGGAACACAAGGATGACTACTAAGAATCACACCCTGAACTGGAGGGTGAGTTCCCATCCTTGGGCTCACTCGGTGCTAACCTCTACTCCCATCTGAAGGGACTGGACATAAATAACTGACTGTGCATGACTTAATCTTACTGAATTCCGTTGACTGGCGGAATGTTATTGATATCTGACCACTGACTAAGATCATGAGGTTTTCCTGAGTCACATAACTGACTGAAGTCTATGGAATCATAGCTTGAGTACGGATATCAAGAAACATGACATGGATCTAGGTACACAGCTATAGTTTTCGGGTACAAGTACCCCCAGGACTCGATGGAAGGAAAGTGACACACATGACTGACTTGATCATAAGAGTAGATTCCATAGTTTATAATGTCATAAGTAGGGATCTCATACTAAGCATGGTTATCAACAATGTATTGCATGGAAAGGATTTCATATCACATGGAAGTACTTGCACAATCTTAATATCATGTTCATTGCATAATCATATTGGCAATACATACCAATAGTATGGAAGTTCATATGGATTGCATGGTTATCATACATCTTGTTCATGAGTAGGATTTGCAAGTAAACATAGCATAATCTTATAAGAATAGTTCTTGAGTATTCCAACAACATTTACAAGGCACATTATCAACATAGAAGTCATTGGAACGTAAGGGCATATCATGAATCCTTCACTTAGTCACAATTTATATATATTGCATGATTTCTAGTTTCTTAGGCATTTTATGAAACACCTTACATGCACATCTTAAGCATAGGTGAAATCATCAAATTATACATCATGAACAACCAAATTTACATGTTTCCAACTCATATGATATCATGAAATTAAAAAAAAAAAACATATAAAGATACCATCTTGGGAATCACCCAATATCAACAACATGATCATCAACACCCAACAATATAGAAATCATACTTTATAATGAAAAAGAGGGTTTTTGAGCTTTATGGATGAAAAGGATCCATAAATCAACTCACGCATACCTTAGAAGGAAGATTCTTGATGATTGGCGGAGGAATTTCCTTGAAATCGAATCTTCAAGCATAATTATGCAACCCTAGTTATTTTTCTCTTATAGTGCTCTTGGATGATGAGCTTTGAGATGATAATAGGGTTGTAATATAATTAAAAGCTATATATTTCATAGGGTTAAGTTTAGGAACGTGTAAGGAGTGTTAAAAGACTTAATTACCCTTAAAATAACTCAAAACGGAGTGTTTTTGGCACCTGGAACTGACTTGGGCAGCGCCTAACCAATCGCCTATGCTTACTGTCTCTCACAAAAATGGGCATAACTTTTTGCTCGGGTATTGGATTAAGGCGAAATTGGTATCGTTGGAAAGCTAATTCAATTCTCTACAATCTGGTGGGTCTAAATCAGTCAAAATACCACATTAACATCAATTTATACTCATTCAAAAATGAACCTTACAAAATTGAACACTAAAACTTGATGGATTTAAAAACTCTTAGCTTGTATTATCTTAAGTGACTCATATGAACATGCTTAATGCATCATAAGCTATCCTATAACTAGGATATTCATTATAAGTCATGTACTCAAGTATAAATAACAGGATAGGAGATTTCATACGTAGGAATACTGATTCACTTCCTAGCTTAGAAACATGTGGGGTATTACAGCCTTCCTGGCCAAAATCTCTAAATTTCACTTTTGAAATTGAGTTTTAACAAGATTTAAATAACAAGTATCAAAGAAAAATAATTAAAATGGGAATTTGGAGCTTACCAAGCTTGAAAATAGAAAAAATCGCACAAAAACTCTAAAACTCAAAACTCTAAGTGTCATAAATGATGGGAAAAAAAGGTATATATATTACCCAAATTCCACTGAAGCAGACCCTGGACTGCTTTAATGGTCAGCGCTAAAGCTCTCAGGTGTCGTTAAAGCAGTACCCATATACTAATATAAGGCCGCTTAAGTAGACAAATGGCACTAAAGTAGCTAACACTTTAGCGGCTAGCTTGTCGCTAAAGCGACACTTGCTAGGCTGGCAGGGCCGTTAAGAGACATATGACTGCTAAAGCGCCCCTCTGCTAAAACTCCCAAAAGGGATGCTTTAGCAGTCACATCAGCTGCAATGCATCAACTGGAGACTTGAAAAATTTTAAGTCTCCGTGGACCCCTCGGGATTATCTGAAATCCCGAGAATGCAAATAAACTATGCTACCCTACTAAACCCGATACTCTGGGATCAATGGCGACATCATTTTTAAAAAACATTATTTTTACAAAATTGACTTCTAAAACTCAATTTCACAACTTTTTTAACCTCCTTTATCACAGAGAGATCATTTAAGGGCCTTAGCGGGTGATTCGAGTTGTTTACCTCTCGACGATGCAGCTTATCACCCATCGTCTCGCTAGCTGACCTTGACCCCTCTTTTTTAAGACCATATCATTATTCAGAGTTTACCTCGATTTGGTACTACTCTCGCAGTCCGCATCGAAACACTAAGGATCAAAATAAGATATAAAAGTCGTAAAACCACACCATGTTACAAAACTAAAATTGATGTTCTGGATCTGTTAGCGCAATTATTTTACCATCCAATGTACAGAATAATAAATTTTTAGCAAAGTCAATTATAAAGCCTTTTTAACCTCTAAAAATCACAAACTCATAAAAATCACACCGAAATGCATTGGAAACCATGCCAATCATCTCCACGCCCCAAAAATACCACCAAGTAATCACAGAGGGGTAAAATGGTTAAATCACATAGAAATGAATAACTCACAAAAATCACCAAAAATCAAGTCATTATACATTCGGCACCGCAAAGGTTCATACAACACATTAGGAAGATATTTTAAGCCGAAGAAAAGTCAACTAGCTTACATTATCTGTTAGCAACCATTACATCAATGTCGCTTCATAAATAATTCTGGGCATTAATTATTTATCAATTATGAAATTTAATTAAGTAACAATTGTAATATATCAAATTTACGATTGGAGTTAGACTCCTATATAAGATCATGCGATAATCATCCCAAAGAGAGTACACAACAAGGCAATTAAAATTGTTTGAATACAAATTGAACATATTTAGGTTCGCTGAATATTACTCTTTTCACTATTATCTAACAACTTAGAAATCTTTTCAAGTTTAGTAGTCCTATCCAGTATTCATCGAGCCACTTACAATCCCCTGCGATCCTTATTAGTGATGGCTCCATTAGACCTCATCTTATTTACAACTTACAGTGCTCTTACTTAATTTATAGTATTATACATTATTTTTGTTATGTCGGACAGAATTAGAACCTCTTATTCCTTCAGACTCATTAACAAATTCAACTGTACCTTTTTCATGATCAATATTTAGCCCCAATCATGGAGCTGGGGATAATTATGGTGTTGATTTGGACAATATACATCTTTACTAACAAAATTTCATATTCATGTGTAGTGAATACCTCTCTGTAAGTTGGTTGGAACTGAAAATCAAATTAACATAAATATTGATCATTTCATATAACTTGAGAGATAGAGTAGATCCAATCACTATGGAGGATGAACAGGGTAATTCAGATCAGCATCACACCCATCATAATGAAGGACGCCACCAAAACTCCGCCAAGAAAACTAAGGAAAATTTGCAAATCTCTTTTTTATACTATTGTAATGCCCCGATTATCTGAACCAGAATGCTACACGATGCTCATGACCCCGAACGACCACAAGCTGACCCATGACTGATATCTGTACCTATACACTGTATAATATGACATGAGAAAGTAGAAACATGCACTGAGAGGCCGTAAAGTTTAATACTGAACATAACTAACTAATAACAACAACACTAACATAGAGCGGTATCTCGATACCAAAACAAAGATGAAATACTGAAGTTTAAAAAACATGAAAAATACTGTAGTCATCTGAAAGCCTCTAACTATCTGACTAAGAGTTGATGGGACATGTACCAAACTAACTCCAACTAATAACTAATCAATGAAATAGTGGAGAAATAATCATGTCCTTAAAGAATAAGGACTCACTTCTATTCTGACTGTTGAGAGTGGAATCTACTGTTGATCTGGAACTCGTGTCTCTGAACCTATGGTGTAACGTAAAAAGAAAGCACCATAGCGCAAATGCGTCAGTACAATAGATGTACTAAGTATACATGTAAGGTAGGCTAATGCAAGGGTTAACATGCATGAATAATGCTAGCTGACTGTCTAACATGAATACGAAAATGCATACATAAATACATAACTGTAACTAAAACTGTGATATCGTGATTACTGAATCTGAATACTGATGACATGACATACTAAAAACTGATATATCTGATAGAATAAATAGTTGTATCTGAATGTAACTGATAACATGGGTGACAGTATCTGACAGTCCTGAATCTGATGGAACTATTTGAGTTCCATACTGTATCTGAGTCAACTGTATCTAACAGTATTGAATCTAAAGAACTATCTGAGTTTTTTTACTGAGACTGGTACTAAAACTGTGGGAGGTAGTATTTAACTAGCATGCCCCTGATATGCCATTATGATTGAGATGGGGTCTAATCTGTAACCCCAATTAGAAGGGTGTCAATACTGCACTACTGGTAAGGACAAGCTGTGGGCAACCCTTATCTGATAGTGTCCCCTGTACCATAATGGTGGGACCCTTATCTGACAGTTTTTATCCACCTCAAGTGTTGATATCTCAACCTATGCTGGCTACATATTTCTTGAAAGCAATGATGACTTCTAAGGATCACACCCTCATCTGATAGTGTGTATCCCCATCCATGGGTTCACTCGGTGCTAATTCCTACTCCTATCTAAATGGACATGAACATGATTTACTGAACATAACATGAGCTGAGTTACTAAGTTCCGTTGACTGACGGTATACTACTGATATCTGACAACTGAATGAGTCATGAGATCATGGAGATTTTCCCTGAGTCATAAGACTATCTGAACTCTAAGGATACATAGCTTGAAAAAGAGTATCGTGAAAGCATGATATGGCTCTAGGTACACAGCTAATATTTTGGGTACAAGTACCCCCAGGACTCAATAGAAGGAAACTGACAAAGCATGACTTACTTGAATACATAATAATCATCATAATACATTTACTGAAGACTTTCATCAAACATGTGATAGGCATAAGCTTGTACGTACATGGGGATTTCATGATATCATGCTAATTAGAAACTTTCCCTTCATCTAGGCATTCAACCAAACATATAGTAGGCATAGAATGTGTAAACAACATCATACATAAATTAAGTGTCGTGATTCAATTCCAATTTAATCATTCAAGGGTTTAGTCCTAGGGTTTCATGAATCTATACCGATACAAATCAAGCCATATGGAATTTAACACTCATTCATGGATTACAATTTAATTACTCATTATCAACATGAACAAAAACAGCCCAATCATGAAATTTATAAGAAAATCCATAACTTGAATTTAGAAAATGGATTCTTGGGCTTCATGGACGAAAGAAGTCCAAGAATGAACACTATGCATACCTTAGTTCGTGATTTCGTGAAGATTGATGGTGAAACCTTCTTTAAATTGGATCTTCTATGAAAACCCTAGCTTATTCTTGAGAGAAACTTGAGAGAAGAGAGTGTATTTTGGGTGAAAAGTGGCTGAATCACATGTTAAAGGACTTAAATAGGGGTGGGAAATTGACCCTTTTAACCCGGGACGCGTCTTGTAATTTTAGTAAGAATTTCTCGAATTAAACCCCTAGCATGATGCGGCACTATCACACCGTGTCACTGGAATTTGACAATTGGGAAACTGAGGGATGGCGCGACATACAGCGATGGCATTGCCGTGACCTGGAACTTTGGCTCAACGCAGGGGAAATCGCGCTGAGACACTAGAAAAAGGATAATTTTAAATTTAAGTGCTGGCACAACGCGCCATAATCGCAGACACCTACTAGAAATTGCCAAATGCCATTTCCTCTTGTGGCGCGGCGCGCCACTGACTAATATGGCGTTGTTTTATGATGGGAACTTGAAATAGTCATAACTTCTTACCCGATTAACGAATTTAAGAGAATCATATATTGATGAAAATCTTATTTAATTTTCACATGACAAAAGGTAAAAATCTTAAAAATTTCTCATACAATAATTATCATTCACTTTAGAAGCTAATACTAGGCATTCTCCAGATGAAATTTGCTAGAAATCTTTGGGGTATTACAATATCTCCTCCTTGAGAACATTCGTCCTCAAATGAGGCTGACTGAGAGGGGAAATAATTAGCTAAACATGAATAACTGGAACATGATCTCATGATTGACAAACTGAACATAACATACTAAACATGCATATCTGATGCATGTGTAACTGATTCATGAATGCATGACTGAGTATTTTGAGGAACTAAGTTTCTCACAATGAGAATGCATTTCTGATGCATAATTATATAACTGAGCTGATACATTAATGCATAACTGAATATGCAATGAAACTTGATACCAATTTTATATTGGGAATATGAACATGAAACTGAATACCAAGTTCGTGATGAACACTGATCATGAAACTAAGTAAGCTTAAGGAGAACGGTTACCTTAAGCTTAATCTGAGTTGGCGGAGAAGAGGTGAGGATACTTGGTACGCATGCCTGCTTCTGCTTCCCAAGTAGCTCCCTTGATGAACTAATTTAGCCCAAGAACTTTAACTAGAGGGACTTCTTTGTTCCTCAATCTACGAGTCTGATAGTCTAAGATTTCGACTGGAATCTCTTTATAAGAGAGACTATTCTGAACATCAATGCTCTAAATAGGGACTACGATTGATGGATCACCTATACACTTCTTGAGAAAAGAGACATGGAAGACTAGATGAACTGAGGCTACATCTGAAGGCAATTCGAGCTCATAAGTTATCTTGCCGAAACGACTAAGAATCTTGAAGGGACCGACATATCGAGGACTGAGCTTTCCATTATTGTCGAATCTCTTCACTCACTTCATAGGAGAGATATTTAGGTAGACATGATCACCAACCTCAAACTTGAGATCTTGTCTACAAATATCTGCATAAGACTTCTGTCATCTTTGAGCAGCCCGGAGTCTTTCTCTGATTAACTGAACTTTCTCTAAGGTATCAAACAATAAGTCAGACCCTACGACTGAGGCTCACTAACTTCAAACCAACTGATTGGAGATCTATATCTCCTACCATAGAGAGCTTCGAATGGAGCCATCTAAATACTTGAATGATAGCTATTGTTGTATGCAAACTCAATCAAAGGCAAATGGTCATCCCAACTACCCTTGAAATCAATTGTACACGCCCTTAGCATATCTTCTGAAGTCTGAATGGCTCTTTCTTCTTGACCATCTGTTTGAGGATGGAAGGTTGTACTGAGATGAACTTGGGTACCAAGACCCTTTTGGAATGTTTTCCAAAAGTGAGACGTAAACTAAGTACCTCTATCTGAGATGATAGATAATGGAACACCGTGTAATCTTACCAACTCCCTGATATAGAGTTTGGCATAATCCTCAGCTGAATAAGAGGTATGAACTGGAAGGAAATTAGTTAACTTGGTCATTCGGTCTACTATGACCCAAATAGAATTATGCTGATGATGAGTTCGAGTCAAACCCATCATGAAATCTATGTTCACTTCTTCCCACTTCCAATTAGGAATAGTAAACTCCTGCATGAAACCACTAGGCTTCTGATGCTCTATCTTAACTTGCTGATATGTAGAGCACTTAGCCATAAAATCTGCAATATCTCTCTTCATCCCACTCTACCAATAGATTTGCCGCAAGTCATGGTACATATTATGACCTCTGGATGAATAGAGTAGCGCGCGCTATGCACTTCTATAAGAATTTGCTACCTTAAGTCATTTATACCTAGAACACAGAGACGACCCTAACAACGCAAAACACCATCTCCTTCTTAGGAGAAAACCTCTACTTTTTTATCCTGAACTGACTCTTTCAACTTGACAAGGCTGGGATCTCTATATTGCTTTTCTTTCACCTCAAAGACTAAAGATGATTCTAAACTACTCTAAAAGTTGATGGACTTCTTGAGCTAACTTCTTCTTACTATCCTCCACATGAGAAACACTACCCATGGATAGCCTACTGAGATCGTCGGCCACTACATTGGCCTTGCCCAGATGATAGTAGTCTTTTAAGAGATCTAACCACCTTCTCTGATGAAGATTAAGATCTTTTTTAGAAAGACATACTGAAGACTCTTGTGATCTGTGAAGACATCTACATGAACTCTGTAGAGATAATGCCTCTAAATCTTCAATGCAAAGACTACAGCTGCTAACTCAAGATCATGAGTAGGATAATTCCTCTCATGGGGTTTAAGCTGTCAGGAGGCGTAGGCTATGACCTTACCATGCTGCATGAGGACACAACCCAAACCTACTCTGGATGCATCACAATACACCACAAACCCATCTAAACCATCTGGAAGAGCTAAGACTGGGGCTAGGTAAGTCGAGTCTTCAAATCTTGAAAACTCTTCTCGCAAGGGCTGACCACTAAAACTTGACTTTCTTCTGAGTCAATCTGGACATAAGGGATGTAATATATAAAAATCCTTCAATAAACCATGTGTAATAGCCAGCCAAACCCAAGAAACTCCTGATATCTGATAGAGAGATAGGTCTTAGCCAGTTTCTTACTACTCAGGTCTTTTGAGGATCAACTCTAATGCCATCACCGGAAATAATGTGACCAAGAAATGCTACAGACCTTAGCCAAAATTTGTAATTACTATATTTGGCGAATAGCTGATGATCTCTGAGAGTCTGAAGTACTGTTCTGAGATGGTCTGCATGATCGCGCTCAGTACGAGAATAGACCAGAATATCTTTTATGAAGACTATGATGAACATTTCCAAGTACTACTTGAACACGTGGTTCATCAAGTCCGTGAAAGTTGCTGGGGCATTGGTAAGATCAAATGACATGACTAAGAATTCAAAGTGACCATACTGAGTACGAAAAACTATTTTTAGAATATCACTTTCTCTAACTCTGAGCTGATAATAGCCGGATCTGAGGTCTATCTTAGAGAAATAGCTGGCACCTTGAAGTTGGTCAAACAAGTCATCGATTCTGAGAAGAGGATACTTGTTCTTGACCGTGACCTTATTGAGTTGACGGTAATCAATGCACATTCTAAGAGAATCATCTTTCTTGCCCATGAATAAGACTAGTGTGCCCCACGGAGAAACGATGGGTCTGATGAATCCCTTATCTAAGAGATCCTTTAACTGTTTTTTCAATACTCTGAGTTCTACTGGCGCCATTCTGTATGGAAGAATAGAGATAGGCTGAGTATCTGGAAGAAGATCAATGCTGAAGTCTATTTCCTTTTTGGGAGAAATTCCTGGAAGATCTTCGGGAAAGACATCTAATATTCATTGACTACTAGGACTGATTCAAGGTTGGGAGTTTGTGAACTAGTGTCCTTAAACTAAACAAAATAATAGAAATATCCTTTAGATATCATTTTCCTTGCCCGAAGGTAGGACACAAATTGACCCCTGAAAGCGGATACACTACCCTTCCACTCAAGGACGGGTTTATTTGGAAACTGAAACTGGACTATTCTGTTTCTGTAATTAACTATGGCATAGTAGGAATAAAGCCAATCCATGCCGAGAATGATATCAAAATCATTCATCTCTAACTTAAATAAATCTGCTGACGTAGACTTTCTAAAATATCATAACTGGACAGTTCCTGTATACCCGCCAGGCTATGATGGTTTTGCCCACTATGGTAGAGACTGAGAAGGGCTCTGCTAGAATTTTGGGACCTATTTCAAAATCAACTGTTATATAGGGAGTAACAAAAGACAAGGATGCACCTGGATCTAGCAAAGCATAAACATGCATATGAAAGATCTATAACGTACCAGTAACTACATCAGGAGAATTTTCCTGATCTTGTCGGTTCTGAATAGCATATAGTCTATTTGGGTGTTGCCCGCTAGTAGCACTGGTGGTGGCACCCTACTGATTCGGGCGACCGTACTGAGCTAAGGAGTGGAGATAACTCTGATAACTTGACTGAGGGCAGTCTCTGACTCTATAGACTGGCTTGCCACAACTGAAATAGACATTGCTACCAGCTCTGCAAGCACCCTTATGGTTCTTACCATAAGTCTGACAATGGGGATTAGTTCGGGCATTACTGATACCACCCTGAGATTTAGAGCCTCGCACTCTATCTCTGAACTTAGGAGCTGGAGCACTGGCTGAAAAAGGAGCTGGAACTGATGACTTGATGAAACTGAGAATGGTTTCCTCCTTCTAATTTAGGCTGACTAAAATTGAAGCTACCTGTCCTATCTTTCTTATTCTGCTTTTCCTTCTACTTAATTTTCTACTCCTCTATCCACTGAGTGTGGGTCATAAGTCTGGCAAAAGTCATCTCACTATTTAGCATGGTGGATCTGCACTCATTAACCATGCTATCATTTACCCCTGAAGCGAACTTACTCCTCTTGGCTCTGCTGTCTGCAACCACATGAGGGGCATATCTGGCTAATTGAGTAAACTTTAGAGAATACTCTTTCACCGTTATATTGCTCTGCCTGAGATTGATGAATTCTAGCACCTTATCTTCTCTAAGCTATTGGGGAAAGAATCTATCTAAGAATGCAGTGACAAACTTCTCCCACTCTATAGGACCTGCATCATCTGACCTTTCTGATTTCCATTTTTTGAACCAAGTATGAGCTACATCCTACAACTGATATGCAGCTAGCTCAGCACTCTCAACATTAGTCATCCCTATGATATTTGTCACCTTCTGTACCTGATCTAGGAATTCCTGAGGGTCCTCATCTACTTTAGACCCGTGGAAGGATGGAGGATTTATTCGGGTAAAGTTTCGAATCCTAGCTGTAACTAAGTTGGCCACTGGGTTGGCTGGAACGACAGCTGGTCGCTCATTATGGGCAGTTACTGACTGAGTAAGAGTGGTAAATGCGGTCCTACACTCTGCATGAGAAACATGATCGCCCAAAGGTTCTTCGGGCTGAGGGGCTGACTGATTTCTTCTCTTAGGAGGCATATTCTGAAATAAAGATAGGAAGCAGATTAGACTGAGAGATTGACTTGTGATTATGTTCACTGGCACGACATTAATACTAAAATAAGGGAAACTGTTCCTAAACATCTCATAGCCTTTTGCACATAAATGTGGCGCGCAACACATTCATGTATAAGACTCTACTAGATGCGGCTTTCAGACTTCCTAGGACTCTATTGAACCTTAGGCGCTGATACCAAGTTTGTAATGCCTCAATTATCTAAACCGAAATGCTACACGGTGCTCATGACCCCGAAGTACCACAAGCTAACCCATGACTAATATCTGTACCTGTACACTGCATCATATGACATGAAAATATGGCAACATACACTGAGAGGCCGTAAGGTTTAATACTGAACATAACTGAATAATAACAATAACATCTGACATAGAGTGGTATCTCGATACCAAAATAAAGCTAAAATACTGAAGTCTGAAAAATATAAAAATACTGTAGTCGTCTGAAAGCCTCTAACTGTCTGACTAAGGAGTTGATGGGACATGTCCCCAACTAACTGCAACTAATAACTAATCAATGAAATAGTGGATAAATAATCATGTCCTCGAAGGATGGGGACTCACTTCTATTTTGACTGCTGAGATTGGAATCTACTGTTGATCTAGAACTCGTGTCTCTGAACCTATGGTGTAACGTAAAAAAAAGCACCATAGCGCAAATGCGTTAATACAATGGATGTACTGAGTATACATGTGAGGTAGGCTAATGCAAGGTTTAACATGCATGAATAATGCTAGCTGACTGTCTAACATGAATGCGAGAATGCATACATAAATATGTAACTGTAACTGAAACTGTGATACCGTGATTACTGAATCTGAATACTGATGACATGACATACTAAAAACTGATATATCTGATAGCATAAATAGTTATATCTGAATGTAACTGATAATATGGGTGACTGTATCTGACAGTCCTGAATCTAATGGAACTATCTGAGTTTCTTACTGTATGTGAGTCGACTGTATCTGACAGTCTTGAATCTGAAGAACTATCTGATTTCTTTTACTGAGACTAGTACTGAAACTATGGGAGGTAGTATTTAACCGACATGCCCCTGATACGCCATTATGGTTGAGATGGGGTCCAATCTGTAACCCCAATTGGAAGGGTGTCAATACCGCGCCACTGGTAAGGATAAGCTGTGGGCGACCCCCATCTGATAGTGTCCCCTATACGAGAACGGTGGGGCCCTTATCTGACAATGCTTATCCACCTCATCAACCCTCATCGACGGTGTTGATGTCTTAACCTATGCTGGCTACATAGTTCTGGAATGCAAGGATGACTTCTAAGGATCACACCCTCATCTGATAGTGTGTATCCCCATCCTTGGGTTCACTCGGTGCTAATTACTACTCCCATCTGAATAGACACGAACATGATTTACTGAACTGAACATGAGCTGAGTTACTAAGTTCCGTTGACTGACGGTATACTACTGATATCTGACAACTGACTGAGTCATGAGATCATGGATATTTTTCCTGAGTCATAAGACTATCTGAACTCTAAGGATTCATAGCTTGACTGGAATATCGTGAAAACATGACATGGATCTAGGTACACAGCTAATATTTCGAGTACAAGTACCCCCAGGACTCGATGGAAGGAAACTGACAAAGCATGACTTACTTGAATACATAATAATCATCATAATACATTTACTGAAGACTTTCATCAAACATGTGATAGGCATAAGCTTGTACGTACATGGGGATTTCATGATATCGTGCTAATTAAAAACTTTCCCTTCATCTAGGCATTCAACCAAACATATAGTAGGCATAGAATGTGTAAACAGCATCATACAACAATTAATTGTCGTGATTCAATTCCAATTTAATCATTCAAGAGTTTAGTCCTAGGGTTTCATGAATCTATACCGATACAAATCAACCCATATGGAATTTAACACTCATTCATGGATTACAATTCAATTACTCATTATCAACATGAACAAAAGAAGCCCAATCATGAAATTCATAAAAAAAAATCCATAACCTGAATTTAGAAAAGGGATTCTTGGATTTCATGGACGAAAGAAGTCCATGAATGAACACTATGCATACCTTAGTTCGTGATTTCGTGAATATTGATGGTGAAACCTTCTTGAAATTGGATCTTCTATGAAAACCTTAGCTTGTTCTTGAGAGAAACTTGAGAGAAGAGAGTGTATTTTGGGTAAAAAGTGGTGAATCACATGTTAAAGGGCTTAAATAGGGGTGGGAAATTAACCCTTTTAACCCTGGACACGTCTTGTAATTTCAGTAAAAATTTCCTAAATTGAACCCCTGGTGCGATGCGGCAATATCGCACCGTGTCACTGGAATTTGACAATTGGGAAACTAAGGGATGGCGCGATGCGGAGCCATAGTGTTGCCCCTTCCTTCGTGACCTGGAACTTTGACGCGACGAAGGGGAAATCGCGCTAAGACACTGGAAAAAGGACAATTCTGAATTTGAGTGTTGGCGCAACGCGCCATAATCGCGGAAACCTACTGAAAATTGCCAAATGTCATTTTCTCTTGTGGCGCGGCGCACCACTGACTAATATGGCGTTGTTTTACGATAGGAACTTGAAATAGTCATAACTTCTTACCCGGTTATCGGATTAGAAGCTAATACTAGACATTCTTGGGACGAAATTTGCTAGAAATCTTTTGGGGTATTACAACTGTACTCTCATCAAAAAGCTATAACGAGCTTTCACTGTAGGATAAGTCCACTCTAGGTTCATAGGTACCACTTGGAGAGTCACCTTAGCAGTCAGGATACGAAGACCATGGATAAACCAACAGACCCGCTCCTAACATTAGGGACTTGTCCAAATCCCTAAAGTACTTGTAGACACTGGATAGTATAGTAGATCAAATCAAAAAAGAATTTCATGCTTATATTCCTAGGGCTCTACCAATCCTGAAAGGCTCAAACTCAAAGAGATATGTACAGCTACTATTCATTTGATAAGGGTCCCAAAAAAGCTTTCCAAGAGATTTAAAATATCAGACATCCTAAAGTACAAAGGAACCACTGATCAACAGGAACATGGACTTCTTATTATGCAATAAAATGTAATGATATGCAACCAAACGAAGTAGAATAAGCACAACCCAAAAAGTTCTACAAAATCTTGAAAAAGGGAGCATGACGCGGTAATCTATGTTACTCGAGCATATTAGAAGCTCATGGGTTACTCGGACTTCTTTCAGGCATGTTCCTTCTTTGAAAACTCTACACTTAGTTCTAACTAGGGATGGAAAAATGGATAAATTATATGATTATCCGTCCGTTTTATCCATATTAAAAGAGTTGGGTATCCAACCCATATAATAGTGGATCAAAAATGGGTCAATCCATATTATCCATTCTAAAATATGGATAACCCATGGGTATCCACCAATTATACTCTCCTTAAAGTCTTACATGTGTAAAGATGTAGAAATGTCTAAAATATACTTATTAAGGGTGTGTTTGGAATGAAGAAATTTTTTTTCAAAAATATTTTTAAAAAAAAATAGAAAATATTTTCTATTTTTTTAATTTTTATTTTCATAACTTTTAAATTTTTTCTTGAACTTCTTTTTAAAAAAAATTGACTTTTTTCATATAAATTATTTGAACCACCCTTTTTCTCTCTTTTTTTCTTTTTTCTATTTTTGTTTTCTTTTTTCCTTTTTCGTTTCTTTCTTTTTATTTTTTTTCTCTCTACTATCTTTAATTTCTATTTCTCTTTTTTATTCTTTTTTCCCTTTTTTAATTTTTCTTTTTATATTTTTTTCTTTTTCTTCCTCCCCCCCCCCTCCTTTTTTCTTCTAATTTGATTTTTTTTTTTTTCATTTCTTTCTTTTGCTTTTTTTCTCTCTTTTATCTCTAGCTTTTATTCCTATTTATGGAGTGTATTTAATTAGCAAGAGTGACTATAGATTGTAATTAATTAAAATTTAGGCTAAATTAAATAATTAGAAACTTATGTTTGTTAAGTCATGTAGTTTTTCTATATAAGAGTACTTTTGTCTTTACATAATAAGAAGTAACGGATACTATGGATATCCATATTATCCATTGGATTTGTCCATTTTACCCACAATCAAATATCGGTTGGATTGGATATTTTATCCATTTTCACATGATCCACTTTTGACCCGCCCATATCCGACTCGACCCGCCTATTTGCCACCCGTTGTTCCAACCATGCTCACTTTTAAATTCTTCAAATGGCTTCAATTCTCATGCTCCTACAAAATAAAAACAATAATATAAAAATATTATAATAACAAATCTAAAAATAGAAGAATAGTAACAAGCGTGTAATTTAATGTAGCGACGCTGACATAAATCACTCTTTGCCTCCACCGCGAGCTAATAAATTACACCCCCAATTTTGTTTCAAACTTTTGGTTACACTCCAAGCGTAGAGGTACAATTTTGTGCCAACTAAATACTACATATTCTACTTGTACTGTTAGGCTTCTTGAAAAGTGTTATTTTCCTAGATGACCTAGAAAATTTTATAATATAAGGCTCATCTATTTCTACCCTTAACTTCTTTTTATGCTCATAGGGATCCATTCTCATTTTGTCGTTCAAAAATAATGTGGAGAAGTTTTTGAAATGAGGTCTAATCCGTTCACACATAGAAAGTGCAGGCTTATCAATAACACAAACAAGAGTCAATTAAAATTGCAACAAGAAGTTCCTTGATTGAATCTAGTAACACTTACTCGACATTGGCTTTATCAAGATCTTGGTTGGTTAGGTTGTTGATACTCTAATCTGAACTCCTATATTAGGGTGTCAATTTCTTCCTCTAATACATCCTATTTTTAACTATTAATATTATCCACAATATTAGCTTGTTGAGCATTCAAAGCTTAAACCATTTGTCTTAATTGAGCATCCACATTATGGAGAGTCTCCTTTTACCTTTATAACTGTAGTTCTATCTTATCATCTTTCTCCCGAATACACTTAAAACATATCTTTGATCTTCTTCATGTGAGAATTCCTTGGTTCATTATACTTATTAACTTCATAAGAAAAAATAGAACTATCATAATATAGTGTAGGGGATAAGAAGCATGAAGACAACAATAAAAGTGACCAAGTGTATTCCATACATAAGATTGAGTTTATGTACATAACTCAATCTCGGGAACATTTTGATAATATTTCCACCAGTGGTTTCCTCCACAATATGCAGTAGGAAGATCAAAAGTAGAATTACCCACATCTAACCTATTATAGTTTTAAAATGCCATGTTTCTCAAGTCAACAACAACAACATACCAGTGTAATCCTACAAGTGGAATTTGGAGAGAGTATAGTGTGCACAAACTTTGTAGAGATAGAGAGGCTATTTCTAATAGCCCATCAGTTTAAATAATCCTGCCAATCAATATGTAAATGGAATTACAGATATGGGAGCAATAACAACAACTAAATACAATAATGCACAATAATGAGACATGCAAGATATTACATAACAAACATGGAAAAGAATAGTAAGGATAATGAAAACATGCAATAATCAGAACAAGAAAATACATTGGTAGCCAAAATTGAATACTATAAACTACTAGAATAGTGCTAATACTACTGTAAGAAAATCAGGTCAAAGTATGGCCATCAAGCAGAGGCGGGAGCTACCCTCCGAACACCCTTCAGTGGAAAATTATATACTATTTATACACAGTTAAAATTATTTCTTATGTATATATAGTAGATGTTGAACCCCTTCCATTTGTTCATCTGTTATTTCTGAACCTCTTTAGTGAAAATCCTAGCTTCGCAACTGATCAAGCTCATCCTTCTACCTTAGTCTGCAACCTCCAAACTTTCTTATTTAAGGTCATGTCCTCAGTAACATAAAGTTGCACTATGTATTGTCTGCCACAAAACTTCTTCAATCTGCCTCTACCTCTCTTGACGACAGCCACTTCCAAAAGCTCACACAACTCACTAGAGCATTTATTTGTTTCACTTTAAATGTCCAAATCATCTCAACACATTTCCCTCATCTTGTCTGTCATGGAGGTCACTCCTACCTTATTTCAAATATCCTCATTCCTAATCTTGTTTCTCTTAGTGTGTCCATATATCCACCTCATCATCCTCATCTCTACGACCTGTATCTTTGAGTGTTCTTAACTAGCCAACACTCTATATGATACAACATAGTTAGTCTAACCGCCACTCTATAAACTTATCTTTAATTTTCGATAGTATCTTCTAATCACATAAGACTCTGAAGGTGTGCCTCCATTTTTCCCAACCCTTACTAGCACAGTGTGTGATATCACCAATCCCCTTATTACCTTGAATTAGAGACCTTAAGTACTTGAAATACCCTCTCTAAGAAATGACTTTGATCATTCAATCTCACTTTCATGTCGACCTCAGATGCGGCATCACTGAACTTAGATTTCAAGTATTTAGTCTTGACCTTACTCAATTTGAACCTTTTACACTCTAGTGTTTGTCTCCACACCTCTAGATTAGCATTAACTTTATTGTTGATTTCGTCAAATTTTTGAATAACATACATCGTGGTACCTCATCTTAGATATAAAAATTAGTTCATCCATAACAGTGCAATGAAAATAGACAAAAAGTCGATACCTGATGCAATCTTGGGATATTTTTTGAGATCTCTCCCATTGTCCTCACACTAATCTTACCTTCATTGCACATGTCTTTAATCACCTAATGAAATCACCAGTACTCCTTTAGTCTCCAAGCATCTCTATAATACCTCACTAGGGACTTTGTCATGCACATTCTCTAAATTAGTGAACACCATATTTAGATCTCTCTTTCTCCCCTAAACTACTCCATTAGTCTCCTCACAAAGTGTATGGCTTTTGTTGTAGATCACTTTGACATGAAATCAAACTGATTCTCGCTAATAAACACACCTTTTGTCACCCTCATCTACACCATCTTCACCCACACTTTCGTATATGGTTCAGAAATTTAATACCCTTATTGTTGTTGCAAATCTGAATATAACCCTTGTTTTTTGTACAACGAAATTATCATACTCCACATGCATTCCTTAATCATATTTGTATAGTCCTAAATATGACATTAGACAACCTAGTCAACCATTTCTAGCCTACCATATCAATGCTCTTTCAAAAACTCCATTAGAATCTCGTCTGGTCAGTCATTCTTCCCTTGCTCATCTTATAAATGACACACTTAAGCTCGTCAAAGTTAATAGACCTACCATATACTAAAGCCTACTGCCTCTCTAAGTGATCCAACTCTTCCAGCTTAATGTCCTTGTCCTTTCTTCATTCAAGAGTTTATGAAAGTATGTCTGTCATCTCCATCTAATAAGTATCACATCCATCAATACTTTGCCTCCATAGTCTTTAATGCACTTCACTTGATCCAGGTCTCACATCTTCCTCTCTTTCACCTTGACTAGCATGTATACCTTCTTATCCCCGTTTGTGACCCCCAATTCATCGTACAAGCATTTCAAAGTTGTCATTTTTGCTACTGTCACTGCCAATTTTGCATCCTTCCTCGCCACTATATAAACTTCTCTCTTCGTTCTTTTATCATCTTTGTCTTTTCTCTCCACCAATTTCACATAATTCATCTTCTTTGGTTCTACCTTTTGTTGGACTTTACCATTCCATTACTCATCTCTTCGGTGTCTATTAGAGTTACCCTTCGAAACCCCCAAGACTCTCTAGCCACTTCCATTATGTAGCTAGTGGTCCTAGCCTATATAGCAGTAGCATCTCCACTTTCTCATGTCAAAAACTAAAAAAAATAATGTTTAAACTGTATATACCCACCTATATACATTTTAAATACGTTATATACACTATATATACCAATCTATATACATTTTAAATACGTTAAACAATATATATACACTATATATATAGTATATACTACATTAGAATTTAAAAAATATATACACATAAACATAATTACACGTATATACGTAACATTCAATATATACGACTATACGTAGTACTTTAAATGAAACATATACTACAATATATATATATACTACAATATATATATATATATATATATATATATAGTTATATACTAATTTATAAAACATATACACATGTATACGTTAAATATATACTACTTTAGAAGATATATTCACATATATACGCACCATTCAATATATATATACTAC